>NC_037639.1:1935000-2205000 GCF_003254395.2 Apis mellifera
TTATATAAAATAATACAAAACGGTCAATAAAATATCATAAAATAATTTTAAAAATTAATCTGTTTTATATATATATATGCCACAACAAAGAATAGAAACATGCAAATTATCTCAAGAATTATTTGTTGCAGTATATGTTATTAATAAGTATCGAAAATGTACATTATTCATCGTGTTTCGTTCATATTATCTTATTATTATTGACACAATTTATTTATGTTTATTAATATTTCGTATTCTGGCATTGAGAAATTTATGTTCCAAGTTTTGTATTCTAGAACCAAATATAAAAAAGATGCGAAAAGTTTATTAGAAGAACTATATTGATCGATATATAATTATCGAAACTTGAAAAAAAAAAATGCCAGAAAACGGTTATAAACTTATGCCGAAGATATATTAATATAATATAAATAACATTACAATTACCAAAGTGAAACGGCAAAAATCAATTACGACTGCCATTAGAAACATATGTATATGAGTACGCGCGTATCATTTATTATAAAGTATCTAGGTTTTTTGTATGATTATATCAATCTTGATCAATCTTATATGTATACTGCCTTTTAACTTTCTTATTACTGTCTTCTGTATAAATATGTATTGTTGTTAAATCATGCAAACCTCGTTTGTTTAAAGTCCTTTATCGGTAACAAACTGACGTTTGCAACGTCCTCTTTTCTATTCATCAAAGTAAATAAAAGAGTCGAGTTTACAATGTCAGTGTCCTCCCCTTTCATACTTAAAAGCTAAATTCTAAAGCTGCACTCTTATCATTTATCTATGTATATTGTACAAATAACTAGCATTTGACGCGACTGTTTGCTAGCAATTACTTGCTAAACCGTTTACATTCGTGACATTGTGTATAAAACTCTATTGGAGTATATGCTTACACTGGTAATTCTTACTTTTTCTTTTGTTAATGCATTTTTAATAATAGTAATTATCACTTTTTCGCTCTCTAGGCCACACAATTTTGGGTGCCAAAATTTGTTAACGACGTTTGCACGCGACTAAAGCATTTGGAGTGTTTGCAGAATCGGGCAGGACCCGAGAGGCCAGCTGGGTTCATCCTCACTAGACCATGTTTGTCTGTCCGTGCTCATAAGCAAAGTATCATAAGCTTCTGTACCGGATATAAATCCGTGCCCAATGTAAGACCAGTCGGCTTCTTAAGAGATACATAAATAAAAAAAAAACTAAGAAGGGAAAGAAAAAATAATGGAAAAAAGAAGCTTCCCCTATGTTTTCCTTTGCATTTCTTCATAATTATATTTTTTAATTTAATTTTTTCATCTTTATTCTTTTTTCTTTTAAAAGTGCCACTCATATATAAAGCTGTTCTTTTTATAAACGAGCAGAGAAATTGTCAAACGACTAGTTAACTTCTGTCTTTTAAATTTTTTTTTTTTTTTTTTTTTTTTTTTTTTTTTTTTTTTTTTTTTTTAAGCTTTTAAATTGAAGCAATTCTTACTAATTATTATAATATTTTTTCAACACGTTTATGCAATAATATTAATATAATTGTTTTAATTTCACGATGTTTTTTGTAGACAACAAAACGATGAAATGCAAAGCAATGCAACAGGGAAGGACTTTTCCTATTTCCCGTTCTCATTTCCCTTCTTTTTTTTTTCTTTTCATAAACAGTACAACAGGTTTTGTGGTATCATCATGAACTTTGTATATACAGTATATATAATCACCTAATATATATTTTTGACGGTACCGCTATCGTGACGACAATACGTATCGATCGTCGTCGTAGTTCTTTTTATTTCTTTTCGTTTCAGTGAATAGCAACTGGACTCTGCTGGACGCATACTCCAACCATAGGACTATCTTCTCTTTCCGGATCTCTTTGTTTACCGGTTGAGACTGTCGACGGTTGTCTGACTATTCCGTGCGCATCAGTCGTTGAATAACCATAATTGTAAAAGTTCTGCTGCTGAATCATTGGTGAGGTCATCATCGCAGGCAGATGGGATATACCAGGGAGAATTAGGCTATTATACGATCCAAGAGAGCTTTGTATCAGGGAACTGTCTACAGATTGCATGGACATCGGCCCGGATGCAGACACCCCAGTGGCCGAAGTTGACGGATAGTTTGTTGTTACGACACGTCGATTCCCTAAATGACGAGGCGATGAATCGCACTCCATAGGCTGATAGCCACCAGGGAGACTTGATATTTGCATCGGATTGCCACTGTTGTTGCTTCCCTGTCCTGACATGGTTACCAGTCCTAGGACATTAAAAAATATAATTTTAGATCGATAAAGAATATAAAATTATTTTCACACTAATGCAAAAATCATCCAATTTACTAGCTCTTACAATAGAACGTCACTATGAGAAAATTGAAATAAATAAAAAAGATTTCAAAATACTACGAAGATACATTCCAGGCACTGAATTTAACTTGATTTTATTATTATATATACTAATTATTTATCGATATTGAAGCATTAATTAATTGTATATCTTTATCTTTGAATAATTGAAACAATAAAAAATTTGAAATAGATTGCAATATTATTAATCTAATTATTAATATAATTATTAATAAAATATAAAATATATTTTATCAAAATGATAATTCGTGCACATAATTGATATAATTTAAATCGAAAGACGATTTCTAAGAGTTGTATTTTTTATGAATCTATTGATTTATATAATTTTAATTTATATAAATAAAAATTATAAATATATGGTAATTAAGTTAAGAATAATCATAATTAAAATTAAAAATATTATATAATATTATATCTATTAAAATAGACATAAAAATATATTTTTTATACTTTAAAATAGCCAATTATTGTAAAATAAATAAAGTGAAATAAGTAACAAATAATTAATATAAATTTTAAATAACATAATATATAGATATCTAATTATAAGTTTTAAACCAGACTAACATATACATTCTGGTTTTAAAATATTATATAACAATAAAAATAGATATAATACATAAAAATTTATTATAATATTTCAATATTTGTTCATAAATTTAAATTTCTTATGAATAAAAAATTTATTATAGTTTTCGAAATTATATTTATAAATAATATAATTTATTTAATAAAGCTTAATTATATTCGAATAAATATTTTATGATTATTAATATATGAATTATATTTTAAACATGATATATTTTCTTATTATTTTTTACTAATGTTATTAAATTTAAAGGATAATTTTAATAATAAATTGATAAAAACTTACTGTCAAATACATATATAGATATAAGATAAATCAAAAGTGATTAAATTTTGTATTTTGCATTCATTATTAATTACGATCAATTAAAAAATAATTTTCTACATTACCCTTTAAAATCGTCTTACTCTACATTCTAAAATTCCTTCGTTTTCAAACATTTATTCTTTATACTATCTTATAAAATTACAATTATAACTTATGATTTATGTTTTAATAAATATTTAGATATTCATATTGAAATAGGAATATGCAAGAGAAAAAAAAATCATTTTAAATTAAAAAAACTAAAAGTGATGGATGTGCAGATATATAAATTAATGAAATATTTATTGAAATGATGAAATCTAATATTTCTCACATTATATAACGAAGATGCACTTCTGAACGTGCTATATGCAGGCAATTAAAGCATGCATAAAATAAATTACAAGACAATAAAAAAATCTACAAAATAAAAACAAATATGCAATTCAATTATTTTTAATAGGAATATGTTCTTTGCAATGAAATAATTATTAAAAGTCATAAAATTACATAAAATTTTTGATTTCTTATAATTGTGGATATAAATTATAAAGAATATATTCCCATGATACTATTTAATTTTCATTGTTTTTAAATTCTAATATATTTTATATTGACAAAGGCATTCTTAAGTAATTAGGATAATAATTTTACAATAAATATAATTTATACTGAGTATACTGAATATATATCAAAATATTGAAACACGGGCCATTAATATGAATCCGTGTGTCACTTAAAAGAAAAAAAAATTAAAAGTACTAATTCTTTTATTTAAGCAAGCAAGGCGTCGTATGTTACATTCGAGGTCAGGATATGATTATTAGGGACATTGTTAGTCTTTTAGCTTGTAGGATTGTTTGTTAGACAGAACTTACTTATGTTAGTAAGTAAGATTAGGGTTGGGGCCTAGGACAGGTCGTCGCCGCCCCGCGGATACGACAGTCATCGAGCCACGTACTGTCCCCCCATCATATCTACGGGCAACAACAAGTATTGTTTAGTTTGCGCAGAAAATAAAAAATATCAAAAAAATATATATTTTATTTTAATATTTTATAAATAATTATTTTATAAAAATGTCAATCTTTTATTTATTTTATATATTATAAAATGATTTTTTCTATTATTATATAAGCTGATTAATTTGCTTTATTACAAAATAATCGTATCATAAAATGTTTTATTTTCTGCACAAATTAAAACCTGCCTAAATCTTCAATACAATGCCAAACAATTTCTTAAAAACTCAAAACGAGTCATTGTATTTCTTTAATTCATTAATTTTTACATAGAATGTTTCTAAATCATTATATAAGTTTAAATTTAATTGAATATTAAATCATGAATTAAAAAATAAATATTTTGTTGCCTTAATTAGATTTTATATATTTCATATATAATTCATGTTAAAAAATACAATTTAGCTGTATAAGAAAAATTTTGCTATACATTATATAAGAAGCAAATAAAAATAATCATTGATACTTTTGGAATTCATAGTTTTTTCAGATACAAGATTATAAAAAATTTGTTTTATGTATATTGAAATAATAAACAACAAAATTACAAATTTAAAAAAATAATTACGTGAGATTGCTAATTGTGTATTTATTAAAGTTGTGTACTTGTTAAGCGATATATAGCATAATTTTTGAAAATCTATCTTTTTATACATACAGAGCGCTTATTTGCATAAATTTCATAATTATTATACATCTTATATATATTATATATATATATATATATATATAAATTATAAAGAGTACGTGCGTTTGTTTGATAAATATTATTTTAGAAATAGAAAATATATAAGATTATTTAAAATTGATATATAAAAAAATTAAATTATCTATTTAATATTTCTTGTGTACTATTAAATATATAATATATATATAATATAAATTGTTTTTACCGAAATATTAAACCAGTGTAGCACAACTTAATCAGTGTTTAAAAATCTTACTGAAAGTAGAATAATGTATTATACAGAATGATTAAATTGAATATCTAAATTATTTTCATTATTATTAAAAATAAGAAACATTAAAAAAAAAATTTAAACGATTTCAAAACATTTATTAAAAAATTTAATAAAAAAAAATTTTTTTCAAAATAATCAATTTTTTGTATTATTAATTTAATACATATTATAATTAATATTATATAATTAAATAAAGATATTTAATTTTTACCAAATATGAATAGTAGATATAATATATATACGACTTACATACATATTTTGAAGATAAAATCATCGATTTTTCATTGAAATGAAAATGATAAAAAATTTAAAGAATTTTTATCTGAAATTTTATATTTTGGATGATATTTTACAAAATATTATTATACTATAGTATATAAATAATACTATAAGAATATAAAATGTAATAAATAATATATTTATTTAACGGACGGATAAATTATTTGACCACCAGTTGATCAAAACCTAATTTATCACTGAATTAATAAATTATTTTTTGTGGTTTAAAATCTATTAATTTCAAATAATATTAAATAATATGAAAGAATGAATTTTATGAAATGCTATCAAAAATGGGATTGCAGAAATATATTAATGCGAAAAACTAGTACTAGAAAAATGTATTAATATAAAATTAATGTAATAATAAAAAAAAAATGTTAATAATCTTAAAAAAAATCTTTAATGTGAATTTCAGATGCACATTTTGAAATTATTTAAACTTTATTTTATAATTTTTTGTTTTTAATATTAATGGAAATAATTTAAATGTATAATTAACACTCGGTATATAATACGTTTTAGATATAAATTGTTCAAATTAAAATTAACAGTAATAAAAAAAATCCCAGATTAAAAAGGAGAATATTTTTATTTTATCACGCGTGTAAAACGATCCATTAAGCAAAAAATGATGCTTTATATATTATGAAATCTTTAATAACTTACCATGATCTTGGCTCATCGATACTACTGCCGGGCTCGTGTTAGCACTATTGGCAGCAGCAATATTCGTGTTGGTCCCCTCATCGGCTGTTCGTTTAAAGAAATTGTGCTGAAGTGCATAATACGGCGTCACTCTTGTTTTTGGATCAAAATCCAGCATTCGCAGAATCAAGTCTTTAAATTTGAGGTAATCAGAAATTGAATGACCAGGTTCACCTATCCTTCTACCACCAGGGCCTCCGCTTTCGACACCTAAGATATCATGTAAGCGTCTTGTACCAGGAGGTTTGTACTTTTTACCATCCTTTGACTTTTTCAGCACATACGAGCCATCCGTGGGGACTTTGTCAAAGTATTTCCGCGCCTTATGCGCTTGGTCCAATATATGTTTCGGTGGCATTCCTAATACTTCTACGATTTTATTCATTTGATCGACCTATAAAATAGAAAAATATATAAATAATATTTATTTTTTAATAATAACTATATAGCAATGTATTATTCAAAATATTAATATATTCGAATCATTTTTAAAAAATCAATTCTAGAAACCAAAACAATGATTAATATAAAAAATCATATCATTAATTAATATTAATTAATCACTTAAAATTTAAATAAATATTTATTATAACTAATTAATAATTTAAATTTATATTAAATGAAGCGAGACATTAAATATAAATTATAATAAATATAATTAAATATAAAATATAATACATTAAATATAAAAATTATTTTATTTTTGTCTTGCTTTGCCTAACACAAACTTAATAATAATTTATAGCTTAATAAATAAGCCTTAATCTTTTTTCTTTAAAATCGATTTTTTAAAAAGATTAAAAAATCCCAATATATTAATACTTTATATATATATATTATAAATTTATAATTGAGCATGATTATATAATATTTAATTACATAATAAAATTTTGAATACATTAAATAGAATATATAATATATAAAATGAATTAATTAAAATATTAAATAATTTTATTATATTACGTTATATAAAAATACAAATTTTTAATATAATTTAATATTTATTACCTCGTTGGCCCCACTAAATAGAGGTTCTCCCGTATGCATTTCAACTAAAATACATCCTAGACTCCACATGTCTATCGCAAGGTCATAAGGTATTCCTAATAAGACTTCAGGAGATCGATAAAACCTGGATTGAATATACTGATATATCTGTAAATAGAATTAATAATTAGCTTCAAAATTATATTATTAATTATTAAATCATAATATAATATTACTTACTCTTTGTCCAAGTTGACACGAACTACCAAAATCTACTATTTTTATCGCACTTCGTTTGGGATTGCACAAAAGTATGTTTTCAGGTTTCAGATCACAGTGAATGATGTTCAATTCCGGTGTAGACAGGAACAAAAGGGCAGTACACAGTTGCTGTGCAAACTTCCTTGTTAAGTTCAATGACACTCCTCGAAAATTTGTATTTCTAAGTAGATCATACAGATTATATGATAACAGTTCGAATACCAGACATAAATGATTTCGCCACATAAAATGCCTTTTTAGTTTAACTGTAATTAAAAAAATTTAATTTGTACAAATTATTAATGATTTTACATAAGTAGTATACTATATTCAAGATGATTCAAGTAACTGCAATGGATTATAATTTTAAAAATTAGAAAAGATAGAAAAATAAAGAAAAATTTTTATATTGTTTAGCAAATTCTATTATCCTATTATGCAATTTTTTTCAGATATATATATATATTTAATAAAATATATATATATATATATATATATATATATATAGAAAGTTTAATTGTATGAATATTTTTAAATGGAATTTCATGATCTTTTAGGAATAAATGATTTTTTAGATTATTATAGCTATAAAAAAATAAAGATAAAGTTATTTAAAATTCAATATTTTTCGCAATATTTTACTTTTTTTGAAAATTTAAAATAAATAATATTTAAAATGTCATTATTATATTTTAAATATAATTTTTTTCTTTTTATTACTTTCAAATTTTTTTTTTAAAGAAATACAAAATATATTCAAGAAATTCAAATTCAAATCAAACTAAATAATTAACAAAAAAAATCCTTAATACAAAAATTCAAAAAATTATGAAACTTTGGAGATATGTAGTATTCATATAAGTGTATCATTTTTTTTTGCTGCTTATTTTTTTGCCTAAAATTTAAAATCACTTTAAAATTTCAATATATAATTCGCAAATTTTTAAAAAAATACAGAAAAAGTTTTTAAATAAAATTGTTTCTTTTAATAATTATTATTATTTTTATATAATTAAAAAGAAATTATAAACAAAAAAATTAATAATTTTTTTTAAATTTGTTTTTAATTATACATAAAATTTTAAATAGAAGCTTAAATAATAGTATATTTTTATATAACTTAATAACAGCTTATATGACGGTATAAAAAAATAAAATTTATATATTTTTTTAATAAATAAAATTTTATTATGTTGATTTTCTGAATTTTCAAAAATAAGGAAATTTATATTATATATATTAAACTTTTATTAAACTTATTTTATTAAACTTTTTTGTTCTTTTATTAGATTATCAAAAATGGGAATAGAAAAAGAAAAAGAAATTATTTCATTAATATTTTATAAAATCTTTTTATTTTTATTTAATGTCGCAAAATTTTTTTTATATATTACATAAAGAGATTCAATAAAGAATGATTACATAAGTACTACATATTCCTAAAATTTCATATTTTTTTGAATTTTTTTTTTTTTAAATTTCTTTCTTTATAAGAAATAAAACTATATATGACTATATCAAATTATTTTTTTTATTAAATAGTTCTATTAAATAATTTTTCATTATCTATGTATTATGAAAAGATAATAATAACATATAGTATTATTCATAAATTAATGTTTTTATTTAATATTTTTCTATTAGTTATTAATTATTATTATTTCTATTAGTTATTTTTTAAACTTGATATAATTCTCTTTTCTTTATTAACAAAAATCATTAAAATCATATGTTAAAAATAAATTAATATATTTCTTGAAATTAAATGAATATTGATTGAAAATTATTTATATTATAAATATAATGTAATTATGTATATAAGATCAAGAAATATAATTGTAACAAGAATATAATTGTATTAATAAATATGACAGCAATTTGATTTTCGTTTCATAGCTATTTGTTTAATTATTTTTTTTAATATTTATAATATTATAATATTCAATAGGTATTTATAGATTTTAATATTCTGAAAATTTTAATATCAATCTATATTCCTGTTTTTTCATAGTTTTTGAAAAAATCAATTTTAAAAGAATTGCAAATTTTCAATTTTGTTAGTGTTTCATCCTTTTCTAATAATAATAATTCAATTTCTTTTGATTTTGAAAATGATTCTGTAAATTTTAATAAAATGATATAAATAGTTATTAAATTATAAATATCTAAATATATTTAAATAATAATTAAATTTTAAAGAATACTCAAAATGTATCTATTTTTGCTATGTTAATATGTTGCTATTTTTAATATGTTAATTTCATAAATTAAGGATTTAAAGAAAAAATTTCTAATCATATTACATGATAGAATTTTCTATTAAGAAAAATATCAAAACAAGTTATAAAATCATTTTTATTTTCAATATAAAAGCAAAATAATTTGATAAAACAGTCAACAACAATGATACGATGATGATGATCATCATCATCTTGTCTCTTACATATTGTATTAGAATTGTGATCATTATATTATTTACTATTATACACTATTCTATATATTACTATCACTATGTTTTATTAAATTATTTCTCTTTTATATTGAAAACAAAAATGATTTTATAACTTTTCTTAATATTTTTTTTAGCAGAAAATTCTCTTTTATTGCACAATATAATTAAATATTTTAAAATTAGTTTATGAAATATAAATATGAATTTAAAAATATTAGCAGAAATAAATTTGTTTTTAACTTGATTCTTTTAATTTGATCATTTTTTGAATATATTCAGATTTTTTAAATTTATTTATTTATTGAAAAAGACTCATCATCTCAAAAACTATTACTGTAAAAGTATAAAACTTGTTGAAAATTTTTTAAAATTATTTTTAAAAACTATAGATTTTAAAAGAAAATGATTTTTATATTAAAAACATTAAAATCTATAAGAAATGTCTATAAATGGTTATAAAATAAAAAAAAAATTAAATTTGTTACAATATTACTATTATTGAATAAATGTAAAAATGTATAAAATGTAACGAAATAACGTTTAAATATTTATTGTAAATTTTCAAAAAAAAATGTAAAATATTTTAAGAAATATTATATAACATTTAAACATTGTAAATTTTAAAAAAATGCAAAATACTTTAAGAAATATTGAATATTCAATAACTTTAATTTATATTTTTTATATATAAAAATCAACTATTCAAAAAAGATCTTAAAATTCCATTTAAAAAGAAATATAATTACATTTCATATTAAAATATACAATAGAATAATAAAATTTGTTAAACATTGCAAAATTTTTTTATATTGTTTTATCTTTATTTGAAATTAAGATATTATAATTAAATTATTATAATCTATTTCAATTATTAAACATTCATTTTATATGCATTATAATACAAAGTATTATAATGTATAAAGTACCTGATATAATAATAAAATATAATAACCAACCTATATAATATTTGTTGTCGGTATCCGCCCTGTTCATCATTTCCAATAGCCTCACTTCGATTTGCGCTTGATTTAGAAAAGGTTTTTTGTTCTTGATAATTTTTATTGCCACTTGCGTTTGTTCTTCATGATCAAACGCTTTTACTACTTGGCCAAAACTGCCTTTACCTATAAATATAAATATTTAATGTTTTAAATTATGATCATTATATCTATGTTATTTATAAAGATATTATATATATATTGTAAAAATTATATTTAAGTTTTTTGATTAAATTTAATAATTAAAACTTAAATATTCATATTAAGTATATTTAAGAAGAATAATGTTATTAAAAATCGTAATACTTGAAATAAAATAGAAGAAAACGTACCTTTATATTAATATAATATAAAAACAGATATTTAATAAGATAAATATTAAAAAAGTGGTTAAAATCATTAATATTTAAAATTTATGTTATAAATATATGTTATTTATCTCTATATTATCTCTATATTATAATAAAATAATTATATAAATATTATGTAAAGTTTATGTAAATAAATTTCTCCTTGTCCTTTCTAAAAAGATTTTTTATTTCTAAACAAACTTTCTATATATTATTATTCTATATATAAATTCGGAAAAAAAATTTTTCTGAATTTATCATTAAAGAAAACTGCTATTACATTTATAATATAAACATTAAAAAATGTATAATTGGATAAGAGAATCAAAAATAATCGCTTTAAAACTAACATCTTTTATTGAATTTATTTGATGATAAATTAGATAGAAGGTTATAGAAAAAAAATTATATTTCAAGTTAAAAAATAGTTACAAAATTTGAATTATTTGGTTTTTTTCTGTTTATAATATTTTTTATTATTGAGAAAAAAATTTTACAAAAATTTTAGCAATATATATATGTTTTAGATTTATTTTAATAATATATGTTATAGATTCAATGATGTAGAGAATTTTAAAGAATTTTTTCTCATTATTTTCAATATAAAAAATTATAATAAAATATAAAAACATTAAAAATTTTTGAAAAATTCGAATTTGTTTTTAAATATTTATTTTTATATTTTTACAATAGCTATATATTGACGTAATTATATTAATATCACATTTTTGTTTTCTCAAATGTTTTTAATAAGATAGATCATGATTTAAATAAAATTAATTTTCCATGTTTTAGTATTTTTAGAATATTATATTTTTGTTATTCAATATATTAAGAAATTTAAATATTATGAGATTTTAAATTTTAATTAAGAATTCTTGTATTAAATGAAACGAATTAAAGAATATAAATTTATTTTATTGATTAAAAAATTATAAATCTTATATTGATAAATTTTTATAGCTGTAATCGAATATTTAATCTTATTATTTTTTTAAATATACTATTTATTTTTACATTTCGAAATTTATTCAGACTTATCTTTTTTTTTATATAAATTAATTAAATATTTTCTCAATTTTAAATAAATAAGTAATATTTTTTTAATTATTTTTTAAAAATTTATTATTTACTGATTGTGATATATTAAATCACTAATTCAATAAAAATAAATATTGCATAATATTTTTATTATATATAGTTTTTTTTTACCTATTAGCGAATCGATCTCATAACGATCGAGGAACTTTTCCCCATTCTTGATAATATAATCATGATTATCATCATCCCAACCATCGTTGTACAATTTTCTTTCTTTTTTATGGGAACCATCTTCTCCTTGCATTTGTTGCGCCCTCCTTTTTTTCTTAGCATAATAAACCTATGAAAAAAAGAATAAATTAATAAAGCAAAAAATTACTGAAAAATACCGAAGTTCACAAAATATTATATTACACTAAATTTTCAAAATTTCAAAAATATAAAAGAATCATCCTATGTAAATTTGAACAGAATCAAAATATATTACATGTATTATTTTTATACGAATTTAAATAGTATCACATATTTAATATGTTCAATGTATTTAAACATTATATTATAACATAATATATGTTATAATATAATTATAACATTTTGTGCATATATTTATTTCATTCTTTAATTATATTTTATTATATTTTTCATATTTTTTCATATAATATTATTTAATATTCAATCTTCTTTAAAAATAAAATGAATATTAATATTTAATTATAAAAATAAGATATAAAAAATTATAAATAAAATAAACATTTAATAATTTAGAAAATAAAAATCTAACATGAGAACATAAAAATTGAAACATATCATAATTTCAAATAAAAGAAACTTAAGTTATTAAAAAAAATAAATTCAAAAATTAAATTAATTTTTTATTACGATTTTTATTTATTCATTTAATTTTGATGCGTTTAATATTTTTATTGCGTTTAATATTTTATATAATATTGATATATATTTATAGATAGCATAAAATTTACGTTATATCATCATTATATTCATTATATTCTACGTAAAATAAAGAGAATAATAACTATGAAATATTTTATAAAAAAAATAAGATTTGGTAAATGAATTAACAAATAAATATATTTAATAAATAAATAAAATATATAATATAATTAATAGATAAATAAATATAATAAATAAATAAATATATTTAATTTATAATAAGTTAAATGTTATATAAGTATATATAATATTATTATTATATAGTATACTTCATAATTCGAAATTTATGATATAAATGAAGTCAAAAAAATTCTATAATTCAAAATAAAATGAAAATTAAGAATAATGAAATTGTATGTATGTTTTATTTTTGAATAAATAAAATTTGAAAATTTTTAAAATACAAATAAAATTATGTAATTCTTGATTGAATATAAATTAAATAGATAGTATTACCTAACTTCATTTGTATTTTAAAAAATGTTCACTCTTGATTTATTCGAAAATAGACTCTCTTATTTTTCTTGATTTTCGTTTTATTTCGAATCATAAATTATGAACTAATCTATATTAATATAACTATATTTAACAGCAAATTATATAATTGATTATATATAATGAAAAAAAAACAATGAATACTAATTAATTTACAATAATTTGGAATGTCTGTATATTTTTTATAATAGTATAAAATAAATTTAAGAAAAAATTTGACTCAATAATATAATAATTTTTAATATAAAAAAAATATATTTCATAAAATTAAATTTGATTGAAAATATTTATCATTAAATATTATTAATAAATTTTTATAATATTACTATAATATGTATCATAATATTTATTAATAATAAAATTCTTATAATTTTGTTTTTCTTTAAAGAATCAATTCTAAATAATTTAAATTTGTGTTAAATAAAATAAAACGCGAATGGAGTGCAATATAACAGAGAAAATCATTCTGTTTCATTTTATCTAGCACAAATTTCAATTATTTGTTTATAACTTAATAAATAAACGATATTTTTGTATATTAATTTTTATATTTGTTTTAATTTTTATTTAATTTTCTAAAAATATTCTATAAATATATAAACATATTATAAAATTATATATAGAATATTACATTTAAACACGAATGATGAATTATCTCGTAAAGAAACAAAAAATATTTTTCAAAAAAATACTTCTATAAAAATTTAGTTAAATATTTTTCTATTCATAATATTTTTCTATTATATTAAGATTATAACATATCGTAAAATAATAGAATTGAAATCGCATATACTGATATATTTCAGTTATAATTGAATATTTCATACAATAGTGTAACTGTAGTGTAACTGCTTACAATAGTGTAACTGTATTATTTTCTTATGCCAGATTTATAATTTAAATTTATAATTATTGAAGGATGTTATAGCAAATATAAAAAATTAAAAATTATTTCACATTAATATTAAATAACGAATTTTAATATTCATTTTTCACTATTGAATTCGTAATAATAAAAATTTAATAATCAGTTTTTTTATTTATCTTACTATTATTAAATAACAACTATTATTAAATATACAATATTTGTAATTTTATAATATTTATATTTATATATTTATTAGTAGTATTATAATATTTGTAGTTTTTTCAAAATTATTTTTTTACATTTTTCAATATTTTTTCTCAAATATATTTTCTTAAATAATTATAATTTAATTAAATATAACTTTTGAGCACAATTCATAATTTAAAAACCTATTTTTCTCAGATAGTTCCATAAGAAAAAATCAAAATAAAATCGTTTTTAGAACTAAGAGTCCATTACTCTTTATCTATTTATTACCAAAAATATAATTAAAAAGTCATTATTAATATTGAAATAATTTTAATATTTTTTATTTTTAATTCTTAATTACATAAGATAAGTAGTTAAATAAAATTTGAACCAAGCTAATATAAAAAGGCAACAATATAAATTACATGGTTTAAAGCGAAATATTTAGCTAACTACATTAGTTAACTACATTGTCATATATATTGATGCATTAACGATTCTATTAATTTATGATTTTTCTATAAAAAATAATGTAGCATTCGAATTCATTTTCGCTACAATATTATGAATAGAAAATATCATTTAAAAAAATTATTTTGATTTTTAAATTTTAAATCCTATTTTAATTCATTTATAAAAAAAATAATTTATACATAATGTTCTTTTATACTAAAGAACTTTTATAATATGGTTTAATATCAAATTTATGAGGAATTAAAATTATCAAAAATTATATATATATTATTAAAAAATATTTTAACAAAACTTATTTGATTTTAAACGCATCGTATAATGTAAATTATTTATAATTTTTTATTTATTTGTAATACACTATTTCTATAATATAAGAAATTTCAAAGTCACTTTCATTTTTTTAAATAGAGTTATATTTTGAATGCATTAATTGAATAATTTGGATATTTCTTATTTTAAAAAAATTTATTTATGTAAAAAAAAACATTTAAAAAACATTTTAAATTTAAAATTTTATTATATAAGAGACAAGGAAAATATAAACAATCATATGTTCTTTGTTTTTCATATGTTTCATTGAATTTTTAATATTTATTAAATTATAATTTTTAATAAATTCTAATATTTTAAATTATGTTATACTTATTAAATTTTTGATGTATGTAAAAATAATATTTTTTTGAAATATCTAAATAAATCAATAGATAAAAAAATTAAGTTAATTTTAAAATCTTCCTTATTATTTGACTTACAAAAAAATAATTTTTATTATGTGATGTTTGCTTTAATTTATTTATTTTTTTTTTAAACATTTTTTTGACGATTTTTAGATGAGCCCTTAAAATATTACTTAAAGATAAATATTGCATATAAAATAAAAGAAATGAAAAATATCTATTATAAGTTCTCGACAAAGTAATTAATTATGAAAATAAATAAATAAATATATAAGTATTCACTTACAAAAAAAAAATTATGGACCGCAATCAAAACAAAACAAAAAAATGCGAATAAAAAACCGAAAAAAAAATGAAAAGAAAAAAAAAGAATATAATAAAAATAATCGATTTATAAATAATATAAAGTTTAAAAATAATATAAAGTGCAAAAAAAATATATTGAACATATATATATATATATATATATATATATATATATATATACATATTAATTTATTATATGTATAATAAACATATCAAATAAAACATATTAATCAATAAAGCAATATTATATAATTATATCAATAAAATAATGATGTTTCGAGTTACATTTTTTTTTCTCAATTTTAAAGAACTTCAAAATAATTTGAATGATATATAAGTTTTAAAGTTAAAATAAGAAAAAAGTTCGAATTATCTTCTTTAGAAGATATATATTTTTGCTTTTTGCATAGAATATTTAATAACAAATACTTCAATTTTTTAAAATAAAATAAAATTAAAATTAAAAATAATTATAAATATTAAATATAATAAATTATAATATCATATAAAAAATAAACTTTAATATTCCTAATCTCTAAACATTGATTTAGAATAAATTAAAAAATGAAAATATAATTACTATTAAAAAAATACTGATGATTTTTTTAAGAAATTATAAAAGCAGAATATTGATATTTAGTGTTATAAATAATTTTATTGTACAATATAGAAAATGTTGGAAATTAAAAAATAAATTTATTATTAGAAATTATTTGCTTCATTTAATTAATATGTTCCATATAATTAATGGAATAATGTCTCAATAATGTCTCAATAATGTCTCATTATATAACTTGCATAAAAAAAAAATAATTCACAAGCACACATATCATGTCCACAAGAAAGTATAGTATACATTATAAATATATATAAAAAAATTTACATGTCAAATAAATGAGAAATATAAAAAAAAAACGAGGAATATTATGAAATAATCTTATTGAGCAAATCAATTTAATACATTAATTTGCCAATATAGAAATAAAATGCAATAAATAAGAAAATGAAATTTATATTTAAATATAAACAAAATTTATTTGTTATTTATTATATGCAATCATCAAAAATGATTATATATATATTTTTTTTAATATTTAAATATCTATAGAAAAATTCGTATGAATTATAAGTATTTATAAAAACTATATAATGAGAAATCTTATATCTATATAAACCTATATAATGAGATCTTATTTTTATTTTAATATTAAATTACTGTATATAAATTGTATATAAATATATAAATTGTTTCAAATATGTTTTAAATAAATTTATAATATCAGATATTTCATAAAACAATTTAAAAAATATTGATCATATCATATGTGATTAACTTCAACCTATTAATTGATAAATTATATATTTAATCTCTAAATTTTAGAAGACTTTATGTATTTTTAGAATTAACTATTTTGTATTCACGATAATTGATGTAGATCATAAATATTTATAAAAAATTCTATGCATAGAAAATTTAAATGAAAAAATCGATATATACATATTATAAATATCTATAAAAAAGATGTTTATAAAAAAACGATACATATAATAAATCTATACCTGAAACTTAGAGTAGTCAAACTCTTTTTAATTAATTTGTCAGTAGAATAGAAAAATTACAATGATTATATATTTAATAAGATTGAATTTGAAATCCTTCATATTAATGAATCTAAATCTGAATTAATTAATGAATTAATTAATATACATTTAATATAAATGTATCTTCAGTCATTTTGATGAAGTAAAAAAAGGATAATGGTAAAATATAAATATAATTTATAATATAATATATTTTCTATTGACCAAAAGAACCAAAAAGAATTTAAATTATTTTGATCTATTTTCAAATATAATTTTATCGTGTTCTTTTTATAGATAATTTCTTTTTTTAGATAAGTTCAATATTCGTATCAATTTTTCTATTTAAATTTTCAATATGTAAATATATAGAAAATTTTCGTAAATATTTATCTATGTAAATTTTTAACTCATGTAAAATAATTGATTTTAAAAATATATAAAATCTTCCAAAATTTGGAAATTGTCACTAGTCACTAATCAAATACAATGATCATTTTTTTAAATTGTTTTAATATAAAATATCAATGAGATAATAATATGAAATTATATATAAGTGCTATAAGGAATATATGTTTGTATAAAACATTACATATATATACATATATGTATACATATAAAATAATTTATTATGAACATAAAATTCAATTTTTATTACTATGTAATATAAAAGTAACATAAATATTTCATAGAATAATATACATATATAATAATGTAAAACATTATAAATATACACATACATGAATCTTATATAAAAAATTCATTCATAATTGTACATTACAAACTTTAATTTTAAGATGTTTTATACTTAATATGTAATGTAATTTCTTTTATTTTATTTTACTGCTTGGAAATTTTGCTTATAAAGGGTGTCCCAAAATTAACGCAAAATTTGAATTTGCCACCATTTTTGTATTAAGTTGTTGGTAACCCTGAATAAAGAACAGTTTGACAGCTGAGAGTTTAGGGTTAGTAAAAATGGAGCGTTATATGATACAACAGCGTGGAATGGATTATTAATCATCAAAAAGTGGATGCTGTGTTTTTTGAGCAAAATAATTCTAAGCGATGAAGCACATTTTCATCTCAAGCTTTGTTAATCGCTAAAATTGCCGTGTTTGGGGTTCCACGTGTGATTAGCGAAAAACAAATGCACCCACAACATGTCACTGTTTGGTGCGGATTTTGGGCAGGAGGTATCATCGGACCATACTTTTTTGAGAATGAGACTGGTCAAGCAGCAATTGTTAATGGTGCTCGATATCGCGACACGATAATACAGTTCTTTCTGCCGAAATTGGACGATACTGATATGACCAATATGTGGTTTCAACAAGACGGTGCCACATGCCATACAGCCAATGAAATAATTCAATTACTGCATGAGACATTTTCTGATCGTGTACTCTCTCGTTTCGGTGATCAGAATTGACCTCTAGATCATGTGATTTAACACCATTAGATTTCTTCTTATAGGATTATTTGAAGTCAAAGGTCTATGTCAACAATCCCACAACCACACGTTCCATTACACGTTTCCATTACAAGAGGAAATTAAACACTGCGTCAACAAAATTCAGCCACAATTATGTAGAAAGGTCATGAAAAATTTCGACGAAAGGGTACGTATGTGCCAGCAAAACCGTGGAGTTTTTGCCCGATGTGTTATTCCATAAATAATCCTATCTTATGTACTTTATGATTCACTTAAAAAATAAATATCAAAAGACTAAAAACTTTCTTTTATATTTAATTCAAATCTTGCGTTAATTTTGGGACACTTTATTTATATTTTGTGAATAAAATAATGTTTCAATCACTTTTGAATGATTACATATAAAATATTTTGACAATTATATATTATTGAGTGTAAAAAGTATTTATACAATATTAATAAAAACAATACAAATTATACAATATTAGTATAAAAACAGTACAATAAAAGTAATTATATAAAATTAATTTCAATAAAAAGATTGTAGAACTTTTTTTATTAATATAATTTCAACAAAAATAATTATATATTCTTTAATAATCTAAAAAATAATTTATAAAAAGAAATTATGATATTTATATTTATTGTTAAAATATAAAACAATATTTTAAAAATAACAAAAATAGATGCGTAATAAATATTTATATAATTATATTTTATTAAATATATGAAATAAATATTATAGTTTAAAGATTTTAAAAAAAGACAAAAATTTATTTTAAATATTGTAAAAAGAAGACACGAAAATACATGAGATTATTTATAATTATAAATTATGGAAATATTATAATAATAGTATAAAAAAAATACAAAAAATTAATGAATGTAATTATTTTACTATTTCTTCATTAGAAACTCATGAAGAAGAACTTTAAAAATAATTGCAATAAAAATTGTTAAAAAATTTAAAAATAATTTATACATTAAAAATTTCATTATATTATATGTTATTTTCTTATAAGATCAAATGTATCATAGTAAAATAATTTACAAAAAATATTGTATACTATATACATAATATTATATAGTAAATAGTATAAATAAATGAATTTAATCAAAATTATAGATATTTACGTCGATGAATTATAAGATACTTTTCTTCGAATTTTTCTTTAGAATCTATCATTATGTCAATGATATTTAATTATTTTTTAAAATTTTTTTTTTAATTTATTTGATATATATTTTTAATTTTTTTGAATGTATATCAAATTGTTACATGATTTTTATTTATAATTTATGTGATTTCATGATTTGTCTTGATTATAATGACAAATATCTCTATTTTTAATGTGATTTTTTTTATTTTTTTAAATATATTCAAGATATACAAATCACGAAACATAAAATCACGAACAACTATATTATAAAGTTTAATTATAAAAATTTTCGAAGTTTTTCATAAATGTCATTATATGTTTATATTTCTTATTTTATTATTTATTCTATTTTATAAAATGTTATTTTTTTTTTCATATCTGTAGAAACAATAATGAAAATGGATTATTATATTTTTATTAGTATATTTGTTTTAAGAATTAAAAAAAATAAAATAAAATAAAATTAATAGATAATTTTCACTATTAACTATATACTGAATTCAAATGCTTTTCTTATAAAACTTTAAATTTGAATATAACAAAATAGAATCTGTTTACTTGTTAATTTATATATATATATATAATATCAAATGAATCATAGTATGAATTATAGTTTTAATTAAATTAAAACAGATTATATTTGTTTGAATTAAATAAAAATTTAATTTTAAGTTCAATTACTATCTTTCATTGAGAATTATTTATTTATTTATACAAATATTAAATGAAAATTTTACATTTTAATTATAATACCATTTTATAATATCTGGAGTAAATTTAATAAATATTTTGATAAATATTATTTATTCTTCAATCATAGATATTATTATTATTATTAATTTTAACCTTTCTTTCCTTTGTAGAATCTTAATTTTTTTTTATTATTTAGTTATTAAAATATTATTGCTATAATTTCGAAAAATTTCACTTACCAATTTGAAAAACTGATAAGAAAAATTTTAAATTTTAGATATTTATTTTTAGTCTCTGGAATGTTAATAAAAACTTTCAATATTATATTAAAAGCTATATATTGATTGCTGATATAGATATTATTAATGTTTACACAGTTTATACAGTAGTCGACGAGTATCGAATAGTCGATAATATCTAGTTATATCAATCTCCTATCTAGATTGTTCCACAAGCCATTTCTACAATTAAAAAGTTCTGATCAGTCATTTTCAAGAAATTAAATATATTTAAGTTATCAAATACTAAATATAACATGAAATATAAGCGAAAAGAAAAAATTAACTTGTAAATAAAAACATTTAGCGTGCAAATGTAAAAATTGTTGTTTTGGGCATGCTTCGAATAGAATAATGATTGTGATTGAATGGGATTAGGTTAGAATTTAAAGGCAGCTCCAGTAAAGGAATCATTAATATTTACAATTTTTCATGGAAACAACTAAAGATTTTATATAGGATAATAATAAATATCAAGATCGGCACTTCATTACAAAACGATTATATTAATTATGTTTATAGAGAAAATTTAATATATAATATTGAAAATTTATTAATATTGAAAGTTTATTATTAATATTTTAGAAAATAATAAATTATTTTTATTTCATCAAATTTTATTTTTTTATTTCTATATTTATTTCCTCGCTATTTATTAAATTTATTATATATATTTATTATATATAGCTATATAAATAATATAATTTTTTTAAGAATTATATATTCAACCATTTACATTTAATATTCAATTTAATATATCAATTTAATATATTATGAATAAATATAAATAAAAATTTGAGAGGAGAAAATATAAATTAATAATTCTATAAAAAGAATAGTAATGAATATATAATTATTTTTATAAAATAAAAATGGTAATAATTTAAAATAAGAGTCTTCTTTCTTCTTATTAACTTTAATGATTTTTTGGATGTAAAAGTCATTTTAAATAATTTCTTTATATATGACTACCATTTAGTTTTATTTTTCAAGATATTTATAAAAAAAAAAATTGCTATCTGAATTTATTTATATATCCATAACTGCATAAGCATACTATTGTGAGTATCGAATTTATTTTCTATTAGTTTCTATTAGTTCTAAATACATAGTAATAGGAACTAAAACATACAGAGTAAACTTTGTTCATGGATTTATAATGGATTTAAAATATTTTAAATCCAATGTCAAAAAATCTTAGATTTGATTTGATTAAGTAAATTTCACGAATCTTTAAAATAAAATATAAATCTTTGAGCGAAATTATAAAAATTGAAATTACAATAATTTATTAAATTAATTAAAAATAATAAACATCAAAAATGATCTTGATATTTATAACTTTTATCATTGTAATTTTGCTTTTATATAATTTTTATATTTTACATTGTTTTATTATTTTATTTCTTCGGATTCGGCATTGGATTTCTGACATTTTAAATGCAACATAATTCATCAATAAATAAATTTTTTATGCTCTATCCGTTATATATTTTGCTCGTTGTAATTTTATAAAAATAATAGATAAGCAGTTATGGACTATATATGTATATGTGTATATACATTATATATAAAAAAAAGATGTATATATGTATATATATAAGAAAAATTTTATGAATAATAGTAATCTTTTTTTGTAAATATCTTGAAAATTAAAGCCGAGCGGTGATAATATAAAATAAAAAACGTTGTTAAAAATAATTTCCTTTATTATATATTCAAAACAAAATCGATAAAAATCTTCTTATTCTGAATAATTATCAAATAAATTCACCAGAATTTAATTTATTTGAACATATTAAAAAATAAATAGTTCAAATTTGTAAAAAAAATTAAATTAATTTAAAATTTTGTTTCAATAAATAATAGAGTTCTATTGTATAATCAAAATAATAGATAATAATTTATAAAATAAAACAAATCTTTCACCTCGTTGATGTGCTTGTAAGTTTTGATGAGATCTACACTAAGTTTCCTAAGAGGTGCTGTAGCTGGATCACGAAACCTATGGGGTATCCTAGCTTGCATGGCATGTATATCCGCGGGGGTTTCTTGTGGGATCCCACCGGTACCGCCACCGGTACCGGTACCACCACATACTGTGGGAGGTAATGGCTCCTCAGCTACTAGACGACCGTAAAGAGGTGCACCACCGCCTCCACCACCACCTCCACCTGCACCTGTTCTTCCGCTTACTGAAAATTAAACATTATTAAATTAATAGGAATTATTATTATATTATTAATAAAGGATTTCACTTATTTGCTTTTTCAATATATATATATTATTTATTCTATATTAGATCGCATTTCTTTAGTTAACAGAAAATATTTGAATCGTTTAATTTATCATCATTTATTAATTAATCATCAAATAATTTTGCAAATCGTTCATTAAATGATATATTCCAATATTTAGGAATTAAATTATAATTGTATAAAAAATAAAAAGAATAGAAAACTGATTATTAATGATTATATTTTGAATATATAAATAAACAAAAAATACAGTTATATTTTTGTTAAAAAATATTTTAAATTTTTAAATAAATAAAAATAAATATATATATTCATTATTAATTATCTGAGTATCTATCTCTGTTATTAAATTTTATTATTGAAATTTAATTAAAATTATTAAATTTAATCTTTTAATAATTATATAACAAAAAAAAATAAAAGTTTACATAGAAGTAATTTAATCACAGTATACACAACATGTATATTTAAGACGCTACAGTACATGTGATTGAGAATCCACGCAACGAGGTCACGAAGACTGACACATAGGTCGTCACGATAACCAGCACGCATTCCGTTTCATTCATGTTTCTTGATATAGTCAGACTTTCACCCATATACAACCATTCTCTAAAACTGCCCCCAGAGAGTATTTGTAAATATGCACTTCCTAATCTTATTGAAGCAACTACTATTAATCCGTATTTAAAATTATTTTTTAAAATATTTATCAAATATTAAATATAAAAAAATATGAAAATCATTGAATAGAAGAAAAAAAGTATTGTTGTCAAAATTTAAATAATTAATTTAATTTATATTAATTTAATAAAAATAATAAAATAATAATAATTTACATAAATGTAAAAAAATTTACAAAAATTTTAAATAATAATATTGAGCAATTTCAAAAATATTTTACAACAGAGAAAATAAATATTTTTTAATTCAATAATTATGATTTATGCTTATGATTTATTTGTATTATTTTAATATTTGTTTATAAATTTTAATAAATTTATTAATTACTTGCAAATAAATATTTATTTAATTTATAAATTATAATTTATAATTTATAAATTATTTTATTACGGATACTTATTTGTCAATATATTATCAACATTTTACTTATATTATTTTGTTTCATCTATTCAACAAATTTTAAATTACATAATTCAATTTATATGGTATTAGCGTAATAATTTATTATATTAATAGATACAAATTTTTTAAGTATATGAATAAAAATTTTATTCATTTTTAATTTTTTATTTTAAATTTCGTATGAAATTTTAAATAATAATTAAAATTTTTTAATCATTAACATAATGTTATATGAGAATATTTCTCATATATCTTAAATTAATATATATATCATATAGAAATTTTCGAGATTAGAAGGCTTAGAAGAAAATGAATTCAGATATTTGTCTTGTTAATTGAATAAAAGCCAACATAAGTGTAAAAGAAATGTAAACAGTTTCTGTAATTTTCTTTATAAAATTTGAAATTTGAATCAAAATGATATATCCTGTAAATCTAGTATTAAATATGAAAAATAAACTAACTATTATGCAAATATTCGAAGATTTTTTTTTTTTTTTTTTTTTTGAGAATATAAAAATAATGCGGAAAAAAAACAATTTTATATGAAAAAAAATTTAAGAAAATAAAATTTTTAAGCAAGGATTTTATTCTTAAAAAATGAATTTTAAAAATATAATACATACTTTATCAGGTTTTTAATTAAATAATTAATTATATATATATATATATATATATATATATATATATATATACATGTTTAATATATATTCAAAATTACATACTTAAAAATCATTCAAAAAAATATAAGAAATATATTATTTAAATATAATATTAAAAAAAGGCGAATATATCATTGTATTTTAATTTTAAAAAATTATTTAATTAAACAATTTCTTAGATACATAACAATAAATATGAAAAAACATAAATATTTGAAAAATATATATAATAAAGAATTATTTATGTATTATTCATATAAATAATATTTCAATATATTGTAAATATTTGCTCTTTTTTTAAAATCGTTTAAAAAATAATGATAATAATAATAATAATTATATTGAAAATGTTTGTATAAATAAATGTGTCCAATTTGAATGTTTCAAAATATTAATAAATGTTTTTAAATATTTCAAAAAATATAAAAAATATGAAAAATTAATTCAATAGAAGATGTATGTTATGCTAACATTCATTTAATCTTAAGAAAAGCTATGTGAAAACTAAAATATTTAAATGAAATTGCTATATATTTTTATATCGAGATTTTTTTACATATTTTTTGCCGAACTAACATCCAAAGTTGTTATATAGCTATTAATATTATGAGAACTTCGATCAGATTATATTTCAGGAATTTGTATTAAGGAAATTATACAAGGGCAAGAAAATTTTGCTTATTTGTTTCCCGAAAAAATTAATTATATATTATATATAAATATTATAATCGCATGTACAATAATTGCAATAGCAATGTTTAAAAAAAAAGTATTAAAAATATATTTTTGAGAATGAAAGAATACATTTTTTTCAATTGTAAATTATATGTTATTTTTTGCATTTTTTTAAATAGTTTCATGATAAAGAGAAACAATATTTAAAAAGTCGTTTAGAATATATCCTGCTATGAAATGGAAATGTCTCATAGTAGATTGTTTTATATATAATTAACTCTTTCTAAAGTCATCGAAATGTACAAAGTCCGATCAAGCAACCTCTTCTTATATCGTATATGGTATATATCGAGTATATATATATATATATATATATATGTGGCACGTCAACTTTAACCTTTTACACTTTGATTCATGCTAAGTATATGTATAGCTAGTATTTTCAAAACATTTCTATATATGGTATAATAAGAATATGCAATAAAAAATATATAGTTCCATTTAAAAATTCGAATATCATTTTTACGAAGTTTTTCAATATCATCCTAAAATCAAATAAACATTAATAATAATTAATAATATTAAAATATCAATAATAATAAATATTAACGGAACACGTGTTACCTAATATTTAATTATATTTAATTATCATTTGAATTATTTTTTTATATCTTTCATATTTTTTGAGATATTTAAATATATTTAAACCGAACACATTGTAAGTAGAAATTGAACATAAATAATAATAATAGAATAATTAATAAAATGTGTTTTATTATTAAAAGATATTAAAAATGTATTTTATTATTTTATATACTTTTGCATCTTACCAATTTTTTATATATTTCGTATATGAGTTCAATCCTTATTGTCAAATTCATCATTGTTTTATTTTTGGTAGAATTTACTGATTTAATGATTATTAGTAAAAAAAAATTAATTTAGAAATTTAAAAATATGTTATTATAATTATATATAATTTTATAATGTATATATATTGTATATTGAACATAAATTTAAATATGCATTATAAATAAGACTAAAACTGTAATAAAATATAAATTTTAATATTATCAAAATTTATTATAAAAAAAATTTTGAACAATCAGTATACTGCAGAATTATTAAAAATTTCACACATTATTGGTAAAAATTATATATGTATTTATAACATCATATGATTTGAAAAGCATTTTTTTTAGTATATAAATTAATTTTACCATATTATAATCATAATAATAACATGATAATAACTTAAATTATAATAAGTAATATATGTTTCTTATTCATATATTTTCAACTTATTTTGACAAATTATATTTAAAACGTAATATGTATTATGATTTATCAAATTAAAACATTAAATATGTTCATATATATATTCCTTATATATTTTTAATTTATAGAATATTTTATCTATAATTTCATATATATTTTTTCGAATGATTTTAATAAAAATAATTTATTATTATATCCCTACTTTTTTGTTTGAAACATATTTAATGAAAAAAACTTTACATATTTCATAATATATTTTTCTATTTCATCAATTCATATGTTCATATATTTATGTTTTTATCAATTATAGTTTTGAAATAGATAATGCTAAAATAACAAATCAAATGTTTACATAATGTCTGAGATTACATTTTAATCTCATCTTATTCATTTTATCTCATTTTATTTCCCATTCCTTGCAATTTTTATTTTTATCTTAAATTTTATATAAATATTTTTAAATTTTTAATTTACTAAAATTCTTTTTTTATTTATTACTTATTATATTTAGACATATTTTTATTAAATATATATTTTATACATATATATCTACATAAATATAAATAATGAAACATATTGCTTTTATTGCATTTAATATCATTCAAATTTTTGATCTATCTTCGTTTTTCATTATAAAATATATAAATAAGTTTATAATAATAATAAGAAGAAAAATACAAATATATTTATATATCTAATTTCTCCACTTTTAAAATATTTTTAAAAATTTTTATTATAAATATTTCTTTTTCAAAATGAAAATAATATTGAAATATAATTTTACAAATACAAAATAAAAAATAAGCTTATTTCATATTTGATATTTATTTTTTATTTAAAATTTTTTATTATTTTATTAATATTTGAAGTTTATTAATATTTTAAATTGTAATATTTAAATTACTATTATTATTTTTAATAATAAATAAATAGATAATAAATTATATTTATATTATATATTATAAATTTATACATATTTTTATATTATAAATTTTTCTTTTAAATATAGTCATTTTAATAAATTATTGATAATTAAGTAGATTATTATGTTAAATTTAAAAAAAAGAAAATAATGAAAAAATAAAAGAAATATAGAAAAAAAATCAATGTACAGTATACAAATTAGCGTAAATATATAAAATACAGTGTGCAAAAAACCAACTTTTTTTTATTGATTTTCTTTTTGCTGTTAATAATAAAATTAAAAATTGATTTCTTTAATAAATCTATATTTTATAAAATTCTTGTTTTTTTCTGTTTTATTATCTTTTTTATTTTTATTTTATAAAAATTTTTATTTTATAAAATTAATTTTAAAATGTGATTTCGAAATTTTTTATATTGTTTCAATTAAATAATGAAATAGTATATTGTTGTTTTCAATATTTAAATGATAAATAAACATAAAAAAAATATAAATAAAAATATAAAAAAAATATATCCTTTATAAAATATGATGATTATGTTCATTGTTCAAGAGAGATCTAATATTGTTACTTGCATTAGAAAAAATTATTCCAAAAATTGTTATTTTATTTTTAAAAAAGTTAGTTTAACATTCATCAATATAAAATTAATGCGTTAATATTATAAAAAAAAAATATTTAAAAAATTTAAGTGAATTTGAATTGCTATTAAAATTTCTCAAAGCAACACAATATAAAGTAAAAAATTTTAATTGTCATAATATATAATTATCATTTCAATTACTTCGTAATTTTAATATTTTAAAAAATATAACTTATAAAAATTGTATGTTAATATTAATAAGGGAAACGTGAATAGATAATATGATAGTTCTTTTGTAAATGAATATATAGAAAATAATAAAAAAATTTCAAATTTGTTTTTATTTAATTGATATATTCATTATATATTTTATTACATTAATTGGTATGCTAGTAATTCTGTATAAAAAATATTATTACTTATATATAATTATATAAGTAAATAAATAAGTTTTTATAAAAAAATTTCTAAAGAGATCGATTAAAATAATGAAGATTCCATTGAAGTAAATAAAATTTTGTTCTTTATATGTTTTTCTATGCATTTCATAAAAAAATTATTTATATCTATCTATTTTTATCTAAAATATTTTTTTGATAAAAGTCTAAAAAAACTAAGACTATTTATGAATGATGAAATGATTTCAATTACGTGTTTCCTTATACATAAATTGTTGAAAAATAAAAATACATATTACACATATATGGATATACCTATAAAAAAAATTTAAATGTAAATTTGAATGCAAAATTTAAATCTACAACTTAAGATGTTTACTATTAATATTCATATATATATATATATATATATATATATATATATATAATTTCATATAAAATTTATTTCTGTATTTCATAAACATTCTATATATGTTTTTATATAAGAAAATTATTATAAATTACTTAAAAAAATTTTATTAAAATTTTATAATTTTTTATTTATTTATCATATATAATATAAAAACATATTAATTCAAATATTCAGAAATTAAATATACAATAAATATATTATAAAATAAAACAATAAATCTATCTATAAAATATTAATATAAAATGAATTTTTTAGAAACTTCAATTTAAAATGTTTTAAACAATATTTTTGATTGATGTCACTAGATATTCGAGTATTTATTACAATCCTAAATATTAAAAATCTCTACACAAAAATCGAATTAGATTCTGTTATGTGATTAATATAATTAATTACAAATGTCAAGGGAATAAGTTACTTTTAACCTAAGTTGATCGTAAACTTTTGATAATTTTCTTCAAAATATTAAAATTATTGTAATAGAGGCAGCTTATTGGCTCCATTGATTTATTTCTTCGAACGTGCTCAAATATAAAAATTATACGTTCGAAATATATATATATATTATTAAATCAATCAGATCTAATGATAATAAATTTGTACATATGTTTTGTTTTTAATTATCACTTACAATTCGGTTAAAAAATAATTTTTCTATATTTTATTTTCTTAAATTTATTCTTTACATAGTCAATTATTTAAATTATTATTATTATGTAACCTTGTTATATTTTTAATTTATTTTATATTTACTAATAAGCGAAGCAAACTTAAATTTTTTAATATAATTTTTAATGTGATTATAGACAATATATTTAAAATAACTACTGCACTTACTGTACGTGCAAACTATTTAGTATTACGTACACATTATTATTAAAACTGCATAAACAAATCTATATTTGATTAATATATTTTCATAAATATAATATACATTTAAATATTAAGCCTTGTGTTGCTCTCTATTAGTTATTATTCTAAAATAAATGATAATTCTTTGTAAAGACTGAGAATCAGAAATAAAATACATATGAATATTACATAATAAATATTTAATAAAAATTAAAAAATAAATGCAAGATAACTGCAATTATAAACTACATATGAGATATAAAAATCAAGTGTCATTATCTGATTAATCAGATAATAAATTTATCATTTCTTATAAAATCTTGATAAATTTCTCAATTTTTTCTCTTCTGTTAATTTTGTTGCTCGATATCTCGTAATTTATATTATGTATTTTAAGTGAACTGTACTAATTAGATACAGAAATAAATTAAAATTAAATAATATTAAATTAACAATATTAATAATATAACATTAATTAATTTAATTCAAATTTAATTTAAATTATCATAATTACTTATAATATTATAATATACATAATATATATACATATATAATATATAATAATAATAATAATAATAATAATAATAATAATAATAATAATAATAATAATAATTAGTATTAAGAAATTAAATATATGTATATTGAAACAATTTTGAAAGCATAATTTTGATTGATTAATATTTAAATAAATATACATTTTTTTGTACAATAATCTATTAAGATTTTAAATTATTACATTATAAATTATACAGAGAATCTAGAAGTATAAAATAAATGCTGATGAAAAAAAATTGTTATCCAATTTATTTTTTTGTAATCGACTTTACACACATTACTTTACACATACGACTTTACACATAAAGAATTAAACAAGAATTATTATTTTTATATATATAATATAAATAATATAATTATTATAATATAATTATAATAATAACAATATATATATAATATAATTATAATTTTAATGATAGTCAATATCAAAGCGATAATAATTTATTAATTTTCTTTAAAATAATTAGTTTTTAAAGTTAAATATCCATTAAATTTATTTTAAGTATCAGTATTGTAGTTATTCATTAGACAAGACAAATAATGTATGTGTCAAAATTTGTATGTACAAAGATACGAATCAATCGATATTTGTTTTCTATCATATCAAATAAATCCTATAATATGACTAAATAAATATAAATATAATGTGACTAAATCTATTTGAACAGAAAACATGTCATTATCCATTTTATTTATACTACTATACTTGAAATATTTATATTTATGTTATATCTTTATCTTATGTTACATCATTTATGTTAAATATCATCAATAATACAATATGATTTAATAATTTATAACTTTATTCTATATCTACATTTTATATTACTGTGTATTTTTATAATTTTGATATAACAATGTGAATGATGGATCGATTTCGTTACATATTTCGAATCATATTTGATAAATAACACATCACGATGAAACATTTCTGGTCCATATTGATACTCAACGGTATATGACATGGAAATACATAATACATGTAAATACAGCTTAATAAAATTTTAAATATTGTAAATCGAAAATTTAATTTTCTTTTATTTTTTTTTATTCATAGGAATGAAGTTTTGTTATTTTATATCTAATATTTACGACAATGATATTTAAAAATAAATAAATAAATAAAAATTCCTGAAATTGTAAATCAGATGTGAAATATTATGAAATCATTTAAAGGAAACAAAATTTTAAAAAATCATTTAGTGAACTTTTAATATTCTCAATGTAAATGATAATATTTGTATAATATTGATATACGAACAATCATTATATTTTCAAATTATATTATTAAATTATAATATTATAAATTTCAATAATTATAAATTCTGTTATAATATTACTAGAAGAAATAAATAAATTTTCTGTATAAATATATTGTAGAAATGTATTGCACAGATAATTGCATCGTTTAATGATAGATAATCTTCATACATAATAAATATTTATACATAATATATATATTTATCTATATATTTATCTATATAGACATCTATATATCTCTATATATCTCTCAAATCCATAATTATTAAATATTACATAAAATTTAAATAAATGATTTTTGACTGATTGACATTATTTGATGATTTACATTAAAAAAATAAACAAAATGTATAAAATTATATTTGCTTATATAAATATACTATGCTTATTAAAATTAATTTCATTTCAAATAAAATATTTTAATGCTTAAATTTTTTGCGGACAAATGAATAAATCTTCTGATTTAAATCTTATTTTTCATTTTAATAAAAGATATCTTTCATTCTAATAAAATAAAGAATAAATAAATAATATGATACAATTTAAAATAACAATAAAAAATTATAAAATCTAATAAACTTATTTTATATTTAAAGTTTGATATATGAAATAATTACAATTATTTAAAAAAAAATTATGAAAAATGATATAAATTTATACAAATTTCAATATATACTAATTTCGTGTTTTTGAGAAAAATCTTTCCAATTTTAATTTTTTACATGTAATATATATTTTAAAAATATATTTTATTCTCAAAATATATATGTTTCATTCATACAAAATTATACAAATCATAAAAAAATATATTTATCGATTAAATATAAACTGTAAAATATTTTCATCATCATTATCACTGAATGTAAATTTATTTTTCTGCTTTTAAAATATCATGCTTTTAATGTATCAAAATATTAAAATTATCGCTCCTAAAAATAAAAATTAATAAAAAGAAGATAAGAAAAAATATTGAAATAGAAAAAAAAGTGTGAAATTAAAAAAAAAACAAAGAAAAATATTAAATTATTAGAAGGAACAATTTCACAAAAATTATAATTTGAAAAAAAAATGTAATTATAAAAACAAAAATTATTAGAAGATAAACCTTTTAAAAATATGTTGAAAAACAGATTGAAAAAAAAAAAATTAAATAAAACGAAAAAAAGGAAAAAGAAAAAATAATTTTGAAATCATTTGGCAAAGAATGAGGAAAAAATATGATACGATAACGCGCAGAACGACGCAGGATTTCTGTCCTGTAGGATGACAGTGTATGGAAAGAGCTCAGCCGGAGAAAGAAGATGGAAGAGTAGAGAAAAGAGGATAAGGGCAGCCAGCATAGCAACAGAAAGACAGCTTCAAAACGAACAGTTGAGCGCTTCTGATGCTGTTGCCGATGGTGTTGCTCGCTCTTGCTGTTACCGTTACTGACTACGGAGCTCTGCTTATACGATGTGCATGGAAAGAGGAAAGGAGTGGGGAAGAGGGAAACGAGAAAGTTGGTGCACGCGCGCACGTGAATGCGCGCGAGCGCATGTGTCTCCATGTATATATGAATGAGATAGGGGGTGAGCATGATGGCAAAAGAGGAGAGTTGCGTATTGATCGTGTCGCACGGGGGTGGAGCAACCGCCAACCTGGCCGGTCTGTCTTCTATACCGGCGCGAGTTGTGTTGAGAGAATGAGAGAGAATGTGAAAGGAGAGAGTAGCTCTTCAAGAACAGGGCTTCCGTCTGTATATCAACACCTAGACTATATCAACTATATCAACACATAGACTATAATAGAAAGTATCAAGGACAATCGGGAAAAAGATGCTACGTTACCTTGAAATCAGGTGACCGCGACTTATGCTTATTCTTCTTCAATCTTCGATGCTGTTTTTCAATTTGCATTTTTATATAAAAAAACGATAGAAAAACAATTATTCCCCGTCTGTTATTATACATCTACCAAAAGATTCTTATCCTTTTTTTTCTCTCTTTTTTTTTAATCTTTTTTCCAACAAATAAATTAATTGAATAATCTAGTTCTAATATTTCTTGATTTGAAAAAAACAAAGTAGAATGGTGCGTGAATATATTTCGATATTGTTCATTTAATTTTCAAATACAAATATACAATTGTATAGATCTCAAATTTTTATCTGATTTTTATACATCGTAAAAGCTATGGTTTCCTGGATCTGTCTACCATACAGATTTCATATAGCATACTGTTTTGCTTATTTCGTTTCTTACACTAATGCATATCATACATTTCAGAAAACTAAATTATGAGAATATATAAAGATTAGAAGCGTTTAAAGAAATTACAATATATATATATTGTAATTTCTTTAAACGCTTATATATATATATATTATAATTCGTTTTTTGAACTATTTTTGAAATTTCGGACATATATAAAAAATTTTTAGATTTATTAAAAAAATCAATTTCGATCGATAAAATAAGAAAATGTCTAATGTTTATCGGAAAAGTTAATTTTAATTATATCTGTTACTTGTACATTTAAAAACTTTTATATTCATATTTAGAAATAATTTTTAATATTTAAATATTCTTAATATTTTTAAATTAGTTATTTATTCAATTTATTATTTTTTAATTTTTATATACATACTTATAATATATTAGATGTGTGTGTGTGTGTGTGTGTGTAAATAATTGTATATTTAAATTAAATCATAATAATTTTTCAATTTTAATTAATCATTTTTTTATATATTCATATAAAAATATATTAAACAAAAGTTTGAAAAATAATATTTTCATTAATATTCTAAAATATTAGTAAAATATAACTTAAAATATTGCTTTTTATTTATATAATTTTTCTTTAAAATTAAAAGTATATATTTTTTTATTTAGAAAATATATAACAAAAATATAATATAAAAAAATATAATTTTATATATATAGTAAACGTGTATTTGAAAATAAAGATTTATATCGAATATAGTATATAAAGACAACATTGTTCAAATATTTGAATAAAAATTTTTTCTTTTTTATTTTATTTTACTTTCTTTTATTTTATATTATATATATATATATATATATACATATATAATATATGTTTATAATAAATATATATATATATATATATATTATAACATCCATATTAATATTTTTTATATATTTATGTATAATATAAATGTTTATATTAGACAAATTGTCTAACACTTGATACTAATGATCATTTGATAATTTCATTTGATATTCATTGAAGATAAAAATTTTTAATAATCACTTAACACAGAATTAAATTTTAAATAATTTTAATTTAAATGACATTTAATTGTTAATGTTTTAATAAAATTTATTAATTTTAGATAGTAAAATATTATTGCATAAATTATAATTTTTGCAATTTTACGAATTATAAATTAAATTTTATTAATACATTTTAATATATGCTATAATATTGTTAGTACATTTTATAAATATCTATAATTGATTGATATATAATGATTGGTATTGTATAAAATTCTCGGTATTTGTTCTTTTAGAATTAGAAAAATTTCTCTATTTTTTTATCGATATGTGGTGTTATATGATTTTACTTATTTACAAATAAAATAGTTTTGTGCAATATGCATGTTTATTCGTATATTTTTATATTTATTAAAAATAATTAATCAAATATGTATTTCTTCTGAATACAAATTCTTAAACTGCGCACAATAATAATATTTTCAGTATTTATTACATGCAATGATATATAAAAATGCATGTTATCGTAATAACATATATATTATATTATTTATATTATAAATAAATTTTTAAAACTTTACAACTATATCATAGCAATCATTTTATAATAAATATTTGTAAATAATAATAAATAAAATAATATTTGTAAATAATAATAAATTTTGTAAAATATATTAATAATATTTGTATTTTTAATTTATATTATTGTAAAAACTATTTATACAAAGAAATTTTACAAATTACAATTTTTTTGTCTTTTGCGGAAATTAATAATAAAATATTATTAATATTAATAATTAAATTAAAGATTTATATCAATAATTTTAAAAAAAGAATTATAATATATTATAATAATTATAAAATGTTAAGTTTAATTCTTTATAATTATTATTTCAGATAAATTTGTAGAATTTTATTTATTACAATTGATATTATTGTGCAAAAAATTTATCAAAAATAATAACTTTGTAAAATTTTGTTGATAATAATAGAAAACAAGATAATAGAAAACAAAATTTTCAATGAAAAATGCAGAAAATGATTGATAATTTCTTTTTTTATATTATTATTGCAATTTTTATATTTAATATTAATAACTTTATTTAACATAATTAATATTCATAGTTGATTCTATAATGTTTTTTATAAACTTGTATTTGATATAACATACAAAAAATATTTGTAACATGTAACAATACGAAATATTACCTAAATTTTTCCAATATTTTTTTTGTAAATAATTTATCTTGAAATTTGATTAATACGAGGTGAGATATATAAATATTATATAAATATTAAAGACAGAAATTATATATAATTTGCTAGCTTTTATAAAATTAAAAAAAAAAAAGCATAACAAAAAGCATTAAAAAACGTGTTATAAAGAAGATATAAAAAGTTTCATTTTTTTTAATGAAATATATTTCTCTTTTTTAATTTGTTTTTTAATAGAATATTTTATAACATGTATTGTATTTGAAAGTCATTAAGATCGATTATATTGAGAAATAAATTATTTTAAAAAACTAATCGATAACATTTTCATTTTCTCTGGTTATTACTAAATTGCTCTTTTAATTGATTTATATAAATTGTAAAATGTAAATATTAATCACATATATGTTTCAAGTATAATCAATACATATAAATAAAATATATTTATATTGTAAAATTATATATAGTTATAAAGAATTCAATCACATTCAATATTTAATGCATTTTACATAAAAATATGTATTATATGTAAAAAAAAAAAAAAAAGTGTAAGCCAAAACTTATTTTTAATAAATTTTTTTCTATCTATATTTTTTCTTTTTACATGATATTGTAATGATTATTCGCTATGCATTATATAATAAAATGCATGCAAATAATTTCTGCATGCAGAATTTCATTGAAAAATAGGAATGCAAAAAATTCATGCGAATTTATGCAATTATAATTTGTTAAAAAAACATCATTTTTTTTAACTTTCTTCAATTTTTACCATATTTACCATATTTAATAGATTATATAATATATAAATAACAAATATGGTATATAATATATTTTATTATATATTGTTATATACAGTTTATTCAAATTAAATGATCAATAACAAAACATCAAAACAAAAAGAATTTTTTTATAAAAACATGTTCTTAAATGTTTTGTTCAAAAAAATATTATCTTCTAAAATTTTATGATTATAAAACTAATACAAACATTAAAATAATCTAGGTTTATTCTTTTCATTATTTTGTTTCACAAAAATCAAAATAATCAAAAATCGTTTTACAAAATTATTTAATAAATATTCTATTCAAAATAATAATATATAAATACAAGAATTGCACCTATCAATCAAAAAACGAGTAATTAATTATCCATCTATAATTTCTTTGTTTCAAAGATTTTCATATAAAAAATCCAATAGCTTTAAATTATTAAATGTAATACTTTTTTTTATTAATTGTGCTTCTCGATAACGGGCAAATCTAGTCATATTTTGTTTTAATACAATAAAAGTAACAAGATATTTAAATGACTTTAGATGCCTCACTATATATAAAATGTTAAAAAAAACAATTACATTTATTTTTCTTAGCTAAAAGAAATTTAATTGTAATAAAATTATATATACGATTATATATATATATATATATATATATATTCGTATATATAATATATATACGAATTTCTAAATGTACGTAATAATGATTTAATTATAATAAATTAATATGATTTTAATTAAACAAAAATTATAAAAAAGATGAATTATATAAAGAATGAAAATCAATGAAATTTAACCTAACTTAATCTAATCTTTATTTATATCCTATTTATTATATAATTTTTTTTTTATTATTTAGATTAAGCTATATAAGAATACGATTGCCATTAAGCGACTATACTAAAATAAAGTATATTATATATTATGTTCATAATTAAACTTTAAGATACATAATTCATGCCAAAATGATTTGTGAAAAATGCAGTAAATCAATGAAATCTAATCTAATTTATAAATCACTGATTTTTCACTTTTATTGTTCACATTAAATTAACAGAATACATAAGAATGAAATCACTATTAAGCGATAGACTACATAAGAATGAAGTATACTTATAATACAGCAATAAGCTTTATTAAAATTAAAAGTATCTCGGGAAATAAAAAACAAACAGTAATATTTAAGAAAATGTTATTTGAACAATAATGATTTTAACATATTTCAAAATCATTGAAATCAGTAAACTTCCAAATAATTATCGAATATATCTAGACTATTTTGATATTATATATAAAAAAAAACATATTTCTTGACAAAATTTTTTAGATCCTGAAATTTTAAATTCATATTTTAAATTTGATCATTTAATTCTGTATAGCAAAGATATAATTTCATGTTAACTATATCTACATAGTTTTATTAATGTGAGAAACAAAATACCGTTTTTTCTTCAAAATTTCTGTAATATTGAATTTTGAAAAATATATTATTCAAAATTAAAGAAAATAAACATACATTTTATTTCTATTAAATATATCAAAATATGCATTGCTCTCATATTAAGATTTTTCAATTGAATCGGATTCAGTATCGATAATGTTATATGATAATTACATTAGCAATGAATATTTATAAGTAGCTATTTGATTGATTTCTTAAATTACTTCTTCTGAAATAATTTATTTTATATTGTATATAATTAAATAATCTTCAATTATATCATTTGTATTCATTTTGAAAAAACATTCTAATATTACATGAAATTTCATTTATACATATATGTGATGTAGCATGCGACTGTCAGTTATCTTTTATTAATATAAACACAGCATAACAAGTAACTAATAGATATAACGAATGAACTTACTAAAAAAGCGATTTCTTCAAAAAATGATAATAGTATATATAATATTTTTTATAATATTTCAATTTTTTAAATATTTCGCATAAATCATCACATTTTTATTATTTATAAAAAGCTTTAAATGGAAATAAATTAAGATTACAATATAAAACACTTTAAAATTACAATAATTGAATTCAAATTATAATAATAGAGATATCAATCCTAGAATTTAATATTTTTTATATTATTGGCATTCGTCATCATCCTAATTTACTTATCAAAAAATTGTTTTATAATCATTTCTGCATTTTGTTGATTCGAAGAATCAATAAATATATAGAATACATATAAATACAAATACGTATAAATATAGATAAGTATTAATTAAATAGATATCAATGTGACAATTTCTATGAATTTTTAAAAATTTGTATAAATACATATATTTAATTCTACACTTTTATAAAATAGAAAAAACTATTTTTTGGAAAAATATTGGAAAAATATTCGGATACTTAAAAAATTTATAATTAATATATATGTATATATATATATATATATATATATGTATATATATATATATATATATACATATATATTAATTATAAATTATAATATATTAATATTAATATATATATATATATAAAATAATATTAATATATATATAAATATATATAAATTTATAATTAAAATAATTAAAATAGCAATTTTTTAAATACTAAGTTTTGATCTTCTTGATTCTTTAAGATATTTTAAGCAATATTTTTCATTAAGAACATATATTTTATTTATATTTTATTTTTATTTATAAATATTTATATATAATTATAATTATATAAATAAATTTAATCATTTTTATATTTAATATTGTATTATTGTTTTTCTCATTTACTTATTCGATAATTCAATTTTTTGAATGAAGATATTCATGCAACTACATAAAATTCATTAATTTAATTTGATAACTTAAATTTGCAATATATATGTAAGTTAAAAATACATATTTTCTGATAAATTGTACGATATGGTACAATCCCAATATGGACAACATCTTATAATTTTATTCTATATTATTACTATATATTTTTATTAAAATATTATTATAAAATATTATTATAAAATATTATTAATATAAATTTATTAAAATAAAGAATCGGGAATATACAAAATATTTCTCTTGCAATAGAAATAAACAAATAATTTGATAACCTAATATTTTCTATTAAAAAATAACCTTATATATTTTATAAAATTTATCAAAAAATTTTTAAAATTTTTAATTTCATTAAATTTTTCCAATAATGTTGTTATATCAGAAAATGAAATGAAAAAAAATGAAATAAAATATTTTTTCTAAAATATTTTAGAAATTCGAATGATTCTAAAAATCTTTTCAAATAAAATTTTTTCAAATTTATTAAAATTTTTAGAATCATTTGAATTTCTAAAAGTTTCAAAGAGAAAGTTTAAAATCATTGTCTTTACAATAATACTCTAAAATGTTTATAGAATTTTTCATTATCGATTTATCGCATTTTAAATAAAATATGAGCCACCAGTTTATAATGATTTAAGATATACAATTCAAAATCATATAGGTAAACTTTTACTCATAAATGTGTCTACGTACAATGCTTATTCTGTGTTAATCACTCGTTTCTAAATATATTAAACATAAATTAAATATACACACTAAATATAGATTAAGCATACATTAAACAGACACTAATTATACACTAAGCATATATTGTACACAAATACATACGATAAATTCAATCTCCTGGTGATGCGTTTTAGATTATTCTAACTTTGGTGGTTTACTTTTCGTTTAAAATAATATAAAACGATAGTAAAAAATCGTATAACAAGTTTTAAAAAATCGTTATAAAGAATTTTTTCAAATTTGTTATAAAAATAATTACAAAAAAAAACAAAATTTGTGAAGTTATTTGAAAAAAAAACCATTTTCAATTTTATATTTTATAATATGACTAAAATATACTTTTGAAAAAATCAAAGTACACGAAAATAAAAACACTTGATCTTTTAAAATGGATCGAGACTATTATATAATATTTTTTTTTAAATTAAAGCAATTCTAAATTTAACAATTTTTTGTTTAAAATAGTAATCTTTTAATTTTATAGAAAAGTATATATATTCCTTAAAATTTCTATTAAATTCTATTTTCCTTAAAATTTTCTATCAAAAATATATAAAAATTCTTATAAGTTTTAATTTATATTTCTTCAAATATATATTAACGAATGTAATTATATTATTATATAACGATAATCGATAATCGATCTTTTATACTTCAAAATAAATTATAAAGATTACAAATATTATAACAAAGATGTTTTTTAATAATTAAATAATTATTAAATCTTTGACATTACAAAATTATAAATTTGAAAAAAGATTCATTGAAAGAAGTAGTTATTTTATATGAAACATACAACTTTTATAAAGTGAAAATCATAGATAAATCATAAAGATTATTTTTTAATTCTTAAGAAAGGAACATAATATTTTAAACTAACTAACAATGAGCTGAATTGCGACACAATTAATTTTTCTTTAATTTCACATATAATTATTTAATGTAATTTAAGTAGTTATCTTCAAATGATTCATTACGGAGTGTTGCATAATTTGAAATAGCGGAATTATTTTACAAGCTAGATATTAACACTAGATTTACGAACATTGACTATATACCTTTTTTTATTAAATTCTGTTTTTTTTTTGACGGATATATTAAAATGCAATTTTTTGTAAATTATTCATTTAAAATTTATAGATTTTTATTTATTATTGTCTTCAATACATTTTTTATATGTAAACTCTATCTTGGATGTATATTTTCCACATATATATTTGTTATATTTAATGCAAATATAATTAGACTTCAGAAACTGAATTGAAATTAGTATTTTGTTCATCATAATGATCGCTGCTCAATTCTTCAGTTAATTGAAAAAGAAAATTCTTTCGAATTTTATTTACTCCAATAGTTACTTTGTATAATATAATCCACGAATTGATAGCTGCCAAATCTAAAAACAATTATAAAATAGGAAGAGGTCATCTACGGGATTTTGCTTTCACAGTATTTTCTTCATTATCAGCATCTTTTATTTCACTTTCGCTTTCAATATCTGAAATAATACGCATTCTTTTTCTTTTACGGTATGTATTGTGATAATTTTTATTCCCACTATCGTTAGAATCTTCAATTTCGTTTATATTGTCAAATTCCTTGCTTTTGCATAATTCATTTATATCAGAATCCGATCCAGATTGATCTTCATTTATGCTTCATTTATCCTTAAGTTTTGCTTTTTATTATTTTTTTTAATCAATTCCATGTCTTTTGAAGACTTGCCCATAATAATATAAATGTAAAAAAATATATTCTTTTGGATAGATTTTGAAAGTATTTTGAAAAATTCAAATCTTCACTTACAAAAATAAATTTTTATTAAGCTTCCAAATAGCACTTTTTTTTTTTTACAAAATTCTATTGAAATTATTTCTCACGTAAATCCATTTGTTTCAAATAATAATAAATAATAAGACAGATTCACTTACAAAAATCACTTCTTTTGTCTGCAAAATTGACCGTTAAAGGGATTATTTATTATTATATAACAATTATAAATAACTTGTTTGATTATGTATTTATTGTTAAACAATCGTCATTTGTTTAGTGTTGTTTTTTTTATTCATTGTTATTTCATTTTTGTTATTTCGCAATAATTGATCTATATAAATTAATCCGTCATATGAATAAAAATATATATTTGCTACATTATATCATTAAAAACCAATACATAATATTTAAAAAATAATATTTACATATTCAGAATTTTTAAGCATAAAATCAAACTCCGTAAATCTAGTGTTAATTGAGCAAAATCAATGTCACCTTAAAAGACATTACTAAAAAAAATATTTAAGTATTAATATATTCATGGATAATATCTTTAGAAAAAACATTCTAAAAACCAACGTGGAAAAAGAAATTGGTATATAAAAATATCATCAATATAAACCTTTTTTTTTATTAAGTTATAAACAAATTTGAAGTTTACATTACATAAAGTGAAATAAATAAAATGAAATTTTTTTTTTCGTTACATCATAATTGCCATATATACAGATATTAAAAGAATCTTAATTTACTATATAAGATAATTTATACACTTATATATTTTTGTTTTCAATGCATTAAAATACTAATATTTATATAGCTATCTTTCTCTTAAAATCATTGATGAATTAAAAAAAAATATATATATATATATATAAAATATAATCATGTGTAACTCTTACTGCTATTCTTTAATTGCAAAAATTATGAAAAAAACATTATATCCGCTTTAATTTAATTAGAAATTACCCGTATTTTAACTTCAAATACATAAAAATTTTTTTAAGATCTTAATCTTTTTTTTTTATTTTTAAATATATTGTAAATTTTTAGAATGTTCAATGATTTCTTTTTTATATTTTTTTTATATTTTTAAATACATATAATATAGTTTTTCTTTCAATAAGTTCAATGTCTGCTAATATCGGTTCTTAATTAGCAGAATATAAAATGAAGTTAAAAGCTAAAGAAAACGAAAAACAAAAAAATAACGATAGGGAATAGAGTGCCAAGTCGAAAATATATATCAGTTAGTAACCACCCGAACAGTCTCTAGTTTAAAGTCTTTGAATTTTTCGAGAGTCGCCGATCAGGCATCAATCCAAAAATGGATCCCACTATATATATTATCAACCCATTATATATATTCGCTACATATAAATTCGATTTTCTCTTCTCTTGATTATTTTATATTATTTTTTTTGTTTTAATATTTATTTAATATTAAATTAAAAATAATTTATTAATTAATATTAAATTAAAAAATTAATTTATTAATTATTTTGTTGCAGATTTTTTTATGTCAATATTTTAATTTTAAACAAAATAACAAAATATTATGATATAATAAATTTTTTTGCGAGACAAACTATCATAATTTGTTATTATATCAAGTTTGAACTTATTGACTTAGGTTTTAATATATCTTGAGATATATTTAAAAGGATATTATTTTGAGCAATTTTTTCTTTTATATATAACTAACTAATCAGTTTTCAAAAGTTTTCAAATTATTTACAAGAAATTTTCGATACATTAAATTGTATTTATATATTTTTAATAGCATGTTCGATACTATATGATTTTATTATTTTTTAATTATTTATATAAATACAATATAATGGATAAAATAATATAATTATATTTATATTATATTATATAGCTGAGGCGATTTCTTTAAAGTCGAAAAATGTAAGAATAAAATATGAAACCTTTAAATGATTCATATGTAGTTAGTTCTTTATTACACACGCGCGCGCGCGCGCGCGCACACACACACACACACACACACACAATATAAGCAATTCATAAATAATAATTACATATACATATTGATATATATATTATTATGAGTTCGTATAAATAGAATTCAATAATTTAATATCAATAATTTTTCCAATTATATAAATATATAATAAAAAAAAATTATTTAAAATGATGCTTATAATATATTCTAATTCGTTAACAATAAGATTAATAACATTAATAATAAATAAGGAAGTTAATCGATTATTTGTTTTTTATTTCTTATAATATTTATACAAATATTATAGAAAATAAAAAAGAAGAATTATAACAAAAACATAATTTATTTCTATGTTTTTACCTAAATACTGTAATGAATAATAGAATTGCTGTAAAATATATAGTTTATTAATTTGAAGATAAAAGCTGACATGAGAAAAAATTATTTCAAAATAAAATTTTATATTTTTGATTAAGCAACTTTTATTAATGTTAACAATGATATAATAATTTTAAATAATTAATAATTGATAAATTTATTATATTTGTAAAAAAAAGTTTTATCTTTTTTATAAAAATTATATGATATAAAATATAATTTGTTATTAATTTTTTTGCAAGTGAACATACTTATAACAAACTTATAAAACTTTATTTAGCTTTATTTTTTTTAATTAAAAATGGAATTGCATATTTTTTAGTACTATATTTAAAATCTCTATATACTAATCATTACAAATTATTATTTCTAAAAAATTATTAAATCATTTAAAAATTATTAATTTAAAAATTATTAAAAGATATTTAAAGTTCTTTGTTTTATCATTGTAGACGTGACTTTTCCTTCATTGCTCTTCCTTGAATGATTTCCTATAATAGAAAGAATGTTATATCACATTATAACATATAAAAATTTATTTTTTAATCTTTTAAAAAGTTATATAATTATAACTTTTAAAACTTTCATTTATAATATTAAAATTTTTCAGTAAATATTTACAGAAAGATACTATCTTCCGATCTCAATGATTTTTTATATTGTTAAGATTAAAGTTTATTATTATTATTTAATCGTCTTTTATTAAAAAGTTATCTAATCTCATCCAAAATCAATATAACGATAAATTTTTATTTAATATCAATTAATTAATGTTAATTCTAAATTTAATATTAAATAAAAACTCATTTAATTGATAACCTTAATGGTTTATATAAATTTTGTCTAGTTTTTTTAATCTAATCATCAATTGTTTATAAAAATAAACTTTATTAAAACCAAAGAATCTAAGTTCTTCATTTTTATAAATTATTAATGATGACAATCATAATCTAATCTAAATTGTTTCGAAAAAATTTTTTTATTAATAATTTTTATTAATAACTTTTTAGCGAACTTTTTAACGAACAACTGTCAAGTAAAATCTTTATAACACAAATCAGAACGATCTACATATATATTAGAATGAACAACATATGAAAAAATTAAAAAATTGAAAAATATTCTTTTATAAATAATAAATAATAAATAATAATTACTAATTTTTCGAATAAATATTATATCAAATTTTATATAAAGTATTATATAAATTTTATATATTGAGAAGAACTAAATTGTGTAACTTTAGTTTAATAAAATTAATAAATCTCAAAATAGATAATCAGAAATAACTTCAAATTCTGAATTATAATAATTATAATAATAATATAAATTAAAATTCTTATTTTGTGAATAGTATTCTGAATATTTGTTATAATTCGAATTTCAACAAATCCAGATATTCAATATCCAGATATTCAAATTCGAATATTATTAGATCCAAATAGTAAGAATTCTAATATAAATATATATTAATTATAATAAAAATAATTTTATAATTATAATAAAATATATATTAATTATTAAATAATTTTTCCATTGTAAATTTTTACTTATTATTAAAGAATCCATAATGTATAAAATTAAATCTGAAAACTCAAGCTCAGATGACGATAATAAAATCCAATGATATATTGCATAATAATGTGTATAATAATGCAAATTTGAATGATATTATAATAATTTGAATATTATTTTTGCCTAATTATTTTCTTTATTCTTCTATTTTAATTTCAAATAATATTAATTTTTTCCAAAATTAACTGATTTTCAAAAATCAATTTTTTTTAATGTATATAGTCAATATTTAAATTGATTTCTATTTTACAAAAAATAATATTGAAAATATTATTTTATAGTTCTAATATTTTCTTGATTGCCCATATATTCTAACATTGTTTAAATTATATTAAATTATGAACTATGGTGCAGTACCAATGAATATCGAAGCAAAAATATTGCATGGATTCAAATAATAATAAATTTGAGAAATTGTCTTTTGAATTTGGCCAATCGGAAATTAAATTGATGTAAATAAATTCTTATCTTGTAAATTGAAGTTTATAATTAAACTTCTTTTTTCATTATTTAAATTTAAATTATATACTTTATAATTATATTTCATAATTTATCTTCATTTATAGAATATTTTTAATTATTAATGATACTTACATATTGAAAAAACGAAAATTGTGATAGAGAAATTATTAGTTTATAGAGAAAGGATGAAAAAAAAAAGAAAATAAAGTTTAGAATATCAAAAAAAAAAAAAAAAAAAATTCAAAATGACTCAAAATATTGTAAAGTCTTAAAATTAATGTAGAATAAACAGAAAAAAAATTTATTACATAGAATTGAACATTATTATTTTAGTAAAAAAGGAATCTATGATAAACAAATAAAAAAAAGAATTAAAATTAGCAATAGGAATTATTGGCAATAAAATAAAATAATATTTATTTAAAATATTATATATGACAAAATATTTAAAAAGAAACATCAGAAAGAAATTCATAAAAATATTTAAATTTTAACAAAGATACAATAAATCGGAATTATAATTAAATTAAATTATATTTTGGAAATATATGTTTTTTTTTTATAACAATTATCTAAATTTGAATTACAAGTAAACAAATAGAAAAAAATATGTATAAAGAAAATAAAACCATTTAAACAAAAAATTTTTTATAATTCCAACTGGTTCTAATATGGACTATTTTAATAATAAAGAAGTTGAATAATTATTAATTATGATTAATTGTTGTGGTATATTAATAAAATACATAATAATATTATAAGAAAATTTATTCCTATAATTGAATTGAAAAATTCCAAAATAATAAGAAATATATATAATATGTTTTAATATAATAACGAAACATATTACAAAAGTTATTAAAAAATTTATTAAAAAAAACTAAAAAATCTCAAATAAGAAAATAAAAAATTGAAATAGTGACTTTAAAAAGAGATATGAAATGAAATTATATAAAAAACATTAAAAAAAATTAATATTAAATATGTCACAAGAAATCATAGAAGCTAAACGCTATTAAATATCGTATTAAATATCTTAATTTCTATAATTTAATTAATAATAATTAACATTTCAATTTTATTTATAGATAATATCCACTTAATTTCTAATAGATGTTAATTATAAAATATTTGTTAATTATATCATTAATTTAATATAAAATAAAATTTTTTATTATAACATTACTTTGATACATATGAAAATATTTTTATAATTATTTTGTCCTTTTACTTATTTTAATTATATTTTTTTATTAATCTTTTATTAAAATGATGAATATGATGAATATGATTGTATATAAATATTCAAAGAAATTCCTTTCAAGTAAATTAATTAAAAAATTAATATAATTAAATTAAAAAAATTATCGAAATTTTTTGAGCAATTATGTAAATCTTAAATATTATATATAAATATAATAAAAATATATTGATTTCTAAGAAAATTATTTTGATAAAATCTTTTTTCTTACTAATAATTCAATCACTAATAAATCAATGTAATAAATCAATATATTACATTTTTATTAGTTTTATTTTCTTACGTAATGTATATACTAATTTAATTTTAAAAAATAAAATTTAATCTTAAAAACTCTTAGAAAAAATTTACAAATCGAAAAATCTTAAATTAAAATTATTTTTCTCCTAATTAATAAAAAATTGTTATAAAATTATTCATATTCACATATTCATTTAAGTAGAATGTATGTACAAATTAATGATAAAAATATTAAACAAGACAAAAAAAACAAATTATATATCTATCAATATGAGAAACTATAAGAATATAAATATATATTAAAATAAAAGATATAAAAAATATAGAAAAATGTATATATGAAATATAATAAATATAATAGAATAAATTTATCGAAATTAAATCTAAATGTTGTTATAAAAGCAAAAATTGTATTTGCAATAAACATAGTATTTCAATATTAAAAAATCACAAGAATCAAATTCAATTCTCATATTATTACAATATATAATATAGTTTTTAGTTTATAGTTTTATAATATAGTTTAATTTTATAAATACATAATATTAAATGGAAAAATATATATTTTTTTGTTTATAAAGTATAATACATTCAAATATTAGAAAAAAATTATTAAAAAAAAAAAAAAAATTTCAGGATAAATTTATATATATATATATACAAAAGATAAGTTGAAAAGAACAAAATATGCATATATATATATATATATGTATTAAAATTTCATAAGTATAATTTTTTTAATTTATGATATTTATGATAATTATTTTATAATAACTTTTTAAATTAAATATTAAATATTAATTATTTAATATATAATAAAAAAAATTCTAATATTTTTTTCGTATCTTATAAAATTATAAAATTTATGATAAAAAACAAAAATTCTAATTTATTAAAAATTTAAATTTATATAGAAATGCCAAAGTTTATGTAAAATTACTTCTATATATAAATTACTTCTATATATATATTAAAGCTGAATTAAAACTTGATAATTGTTGAAAATAAAAAACATTTCGATGTTTTCTAAATATATATATTGTATAAACATTAATAAGTAATATTGTATTAATATTACAAACTTTGATTATACCACAATTTATAATCATTAAGCGATAATTATAATAAAATTATTAAGTATCTTAAATTATTTATGATATGAATATATAGTTTTTTTTTTTATGATAAAGTTAATATATTGAAAAAATAAAAATTAGATAGAAATTATTATACAGGATAATAATTATTTTATTAAAAAGTTAATTACAAAAAATATGTAATAACAACAAGCTTTTTATTTCATATAATGGTTGAATACATCATATTTCAACAATTCAAGAGTGATATACAAATCCAAGAATACATATCAATTTTTAATTTTTAATTTTTAAGATATTGAATTTTTATTTATGAAAAATTTTTAAGGTAAAGATTAATGCAGATTAATACGAATCCAAAATTATCACAAAAAATTCGTATCTGATATTTATTGAAATTACGACAAATTAATAAAAAAATTTGTAATATCATAAATTCAATTTAATTTTTTTTTCAAGTGTAATAAATTTTCTTCTTTTGTATAAGAATGACATTTTGAAATATAATTAATATTATATAAATATTGTCAATTTTTTTCTACATTTTATTGAATGAAAAACCAAAAATTCAATTTGTTGTTATTGGATATTTTTATTCTATCAATTCAATTATTCAATAACTTTATAATTATATTTATAGATTTCTATTTATCTTTGTTCATAGAACATGTAGGTATTATTTTAAAAAAAAAATTGAAATATAGATATTAAAATTTAGAAAAAAATAGATATTAAAATTTTATTATCTGTTAAATATATAAATGTATTTCAATATATTATAAAAAAAATAAAATTATATAAAAAATTATAAAAAATTGTATAAAAGTACTATATTTGCTTAAAAATTTTTATTTCATTATATTTGTATTAATCTTTTTAATTTTTAATTAGTTTAATTTATGCTAATTTATAAATAATATAATAGAAATTAAAATATACAATAATATCCGGTTAATTATTGTAGAGTTATTTTTACGAATTCTTAAAACTGAAACTTTTAAAATATACATTGCCTTTAGAAATTTAATATATTACTTATCAACTGAATTTGAACTTTTTTTTATCTCACTCATAAGAAATATTTTTCTCTCTCATTTCCCACAAACCAGTGAAAAAAGTGACATTGGAAAAAAAATTGCTACAAAATTTTAAGAATACTTATTTTTATGGATAACTGATATGTTCCGATTCCAATAATTACTGTACAAAACTTTAATGCATGCACAAAAAAAGTGCATTTGATGCACTTTTATCTTAAAACATTTTTAATTTATAATATAAAGATAATTCATTATATAAAAAATTAATTGTTAAAAATTTTATTTTACTTAAATATTTGTTTTAAAAATAATAAATAATAAATTTTTTTATATATTAATTAATAAATATAAAATATTAAATATAAATTCTGTATTTAAAAGCAATTATTTAAAGCTATCATAAATATCTAATAACTATTTAATTATAAGTTTTGCTGTTTTAGAGTTTCTTTATTTTTACATAAAAAAAAATATATTTTAATTATTTGATTGTTCATTTTTTAAATAATAAATAAAAAATATGTTTAAAAAAATGCAGTTAATATGTGTAAAATGTCAAAAATACAATGAACATTTCACGCGAAATCAATCATTTTTTAAATATATGTTTAAAATTTCAATTTCAAACTAAAATATATTGTAATTCGTATAAAAATAAAGTTTATTATTTTTTATTATTCTTCTGTTTTTGAAATTGTTTAAAAAATGCAGATCTCTAAAATAGCAATATCGATTAATTTTCATGAAAATTATCTTCATAATAAAATTTTTATCCTCCCAATTATTAAATATGAATTTTTTTTTATTTTATTTATAAAAATTTCTTTGTTTTCTTAATGAATTTTTTATTTTATTTATATTTATGATATTGTTATCCATCGAATTTAAATTTTATAATATATTAATAATTTTATATATTCACTATAAGAAATAAATCATACTTTTACATAGAATTATCATAAGAAAAAGATAAATTTTTAATGAAAAACCGAATACATAAAATTGAACACGTATATGAAATATAATAATAATAAACATTGTATGTAACAATAAAATATTCACAATTTTAAATATAAATTTTAAAAACATTATAAATTTGATAAATGAAACATGAAACATAATCCATATATATATCTATGTATATTACTTATAGCAAATATTATATATAACAAAATAATTTAAATGTCCATGAAAATCTAAAAGAAATTATATATATATATATAATTATTGAACAAAAAAATTTTTTAAAATTTTATTAGTTCGTAATTAAAACTTAATTAGAAACTTTTAACTTTTGTTTCAAACATTTAACTTTTGTTCATAACATTATTAGAAATGAGATCCATAAAAATGGAGAATACTTTTAAGCTAGATATGCATTTGTTACATATTTATATATTATAATCACTATTTTGATATTAATGTGGACAAATAAGTGTTGCATGTGTAGTGTTGCATAATAAATGTGATACGAAAATACGCGAATACAAAGAGTCCATTCCATTGTTGCATTCCTTATATTATATCAATATTATGATACTAATGAAGAAGTGTTATATTATTATCCAAAAAATACAAAATAAATCGAATTATTTTATTTGCTTTTTAGTTTTTCTTTGATCATTATATCAAAGAACGACGCGATTTTCTATTATATTGAGATGAAAAAATTGTTGAAAAAGATTTGATTTTATTTATATTATTTATATACAATTAAGACGCAAGCAATTCTAAATTTATAAATTTATGAATTTGATTTTTTTATATATATTTTTTTATGCAACTTTCCAAATTTCAAAAACAGAAATTTATTTTTTATTAATAATTATTTTCATTTAAATATTTATGATATATATTGATAATATATATTGATTCAAAGTATTTAAATATTATTTTTAAAAAAATTCTGATTTCAATAAAAGTTTATATTTATAATATATATATTTAGAACATATATATATATATATATATATATATATATATATTTAGAACAATATGTTATACATGAAACAATTGAGTAATTTTTTTATTAATAGAAAATCTCTTTAAAGAGATAATAATCAATTCCCAAAGTTTTAGTATTTTTTCAAGTTTTGAATTTAATTTTATAAATTTTTTGGTGATAGAATGATAATGGATAAAATTCTGAAAATTTTATAATTAAAAATTTTTGTTATTTTATTTCGTATGTAATTGTTACAAAGTCCATTACAAAATTGTATTTAAAAACTATTCTATTTAAAATAAAAATGCACTAATGCATTAATAAAACTTTAACCATTGATTTCATTTTCTTAAAATAAAATTAATAAAAGAAAATTACTTTATATATAATATGTATATATAATTCATTATGTTTTATATATTTAAAAAGTTTTATTAAAAATAAAGAAACGGTTTATTTATTAATAAAATTTTATTAAAAAAATAAAATATAATAAAAATAAATAAAATAAAATATTCAAATATTTTTATGAGCCATAGAATTTAATGCTTTTAATATTTTATTTCATAAACACAGAATATATAGTAAAATATATATCGTAAAAATTTGAATTTTTTTTTAAATTTTTCTCTGGATGAAAAAAATAATAATACATAATTTAGTTATGATTACAAAATTCAAATTGGCATATTTTCTTTTTTTGTTTTTTCATTTAAACAAAACATCAAGTTCTAAAGTTTTAAAGTTATATGTATATGAAAATAAAAAATTGTTGAAATTTTTTTCGTGTATCAATCAATATTAAAATAATAAATTATTGATGATATGAGTGAGTTAAAAATCATCATTATTATTGATTTTCACAAAAATATGCTTCAAAAAGAAAGAACAATTAATTTAATATTATCAATTTTAATAGTTAATTAAATATAATAATAAATAATATAGAAGACATGTGAAATGTGAAATATGAAACTTAATTTTTTTTTAAATGAAATCATTATATACATCATAATTCTTAATATATTAATCAATATAATATATTATTTAAAAAAAAAAATATACTAATCTAATTTCAATAAAGATTTATTTATTCAAAAGATATTTTAACGAATTTAATAAATTTATGAGAAATATGAGAAACGAAAAAAATCATCAATGAAATATTACTTTCAAAAAAGTACTTTTCTAAAATACTTTTTTAAAAGAGTTATAAAAAGAACTAAGATCCTATTTCTTATGACATATGTTGTATCTTCCATTTATATCCGCAAACAACGATGATACGTAATGTATCGCGTAACGGTGATATGCAAATACGCAACAAGTGAATAGCAGTCTTAAACCATGTTCCCATTGCGTCGACAATCGACAAAATCGCTTGCACAGATATTATGGAAAAATTTAGCCAATCAATTTTGCTAATATGGATCTATAATATGATCTAATCATCATAATAAAATGAAATTTTAAGAGGCTGAAGGAAGGATCTCAAAATTAATAAAATTTTAGTTTTAGATATTTATTAATTTTCAATATTAATAAAAATCTTTTGGAATTATATATACATTGAATGTTTTATATATATATATATATATATATATATTGTGACAATGTGTGTTAATATATAATCGCTGCTTATCTAATGTTTTTTAAACACATTGTGATAATGATTGATAAAATAATATCACCAAATTTAAATAAATATAAATTTAATATAAAATATATATTTATTAGAGAACTTAAGCATTCCTTTATTTATGGAAAATAAATTTCTTGGGAAATATAATAACTAAAATTATAATAAATACAGTTGGATCATCATATTTTATCATATTATATATATATATATATATATATATATATATATATATATTTTCAACAGCATTAGTAAACATCCAACTCATCAATACGAAATGTTCAATAAAAATTTTCGATAACAATAAGATCATAATTGCTACAATTGCATTTATAATAATTGCAAAAAGAAAGAAAGTAATTAAAAATAAAGATTTCAGATATATTCCAATTTACGAATCAAAAAAATCTAATATAATTATTTTATAAAAATTTGATTTTAAATGATATCAACATAACTCAATCTTGAGTATAAATGCAACGATGAAATTTTTGTAGAATGAATTTAACATTGAATTTGAGTATTTATTAAATTTAATCAGAAATTTAATTAAAAATTATAAAAAATAATATAAATTTTGAAAAAACAATCTATTATAGCCATTAATCATAAAAAATCGTTTTGATTCACATTTGATGATTTAACATTGACAATTGAAATATATAATCTAATTATTATAAATAATGAATCTCTGCTAGTTTCGGCACGATTTCTTTTGATATTTATCAACATCAGTAAATCAATGCCATATTAATTAGCTTTTCAAGCTATACTACTACACAAACTAGACACGTCTATTATTTATTTGGCATTATCAATGGCTTTGCCGATTAGCAATTGTAATAGAAACAACTTTATTTTGTATATGTATATACAGGATATTCATAAAGCATCATTCTAAGCCAAAACCTCTATGAACCTAAATGAAAAGTTAATACACAAAAATGTCGGAAATGAATTATTTATTAAATTATAAGAAATTTAAATTCGTGTTAGACAAACAAGACGAAAATAAAGTGTAAACATTTTTGCTCTATTTCTATATATATTAAAAATTTATGTGTTTAATTTATTTAAAAACAAAAAAATGTTTTATTATTTTTATATTTAGAGTTTTTATATTTACATCCGATAACTTGTAATTTGATTTCTAAGATATTCTATAAATAATATATTCATTTTAAATAATCAAAAATAAGAAAAAAAGATTTCAAATGAAAATTATTATTGAATAATATTATTATAATGATAATTATTTGATTTTGAGATAATATTGAAAAAAGTCATCCTTAAATCATCATTCGTTTTTATGTAATTCTATTCTAATTCTAATCGCAATATTAGAACGCTATCAATTAAAAAAAAATGAAGTATAAAGAAATTATAAAAAAAATGTAGAGAAAATATTACAGAATACGAAAATATTTTTTTATATATTATATTATATAAATTTTATTCAGAGGTTAAATTTGTAAAATAAAAATTCTTTAATAAATTTCTTTAATACGTTCGTATGAAATGATTTTACGAAATAAAATAAAAAATTCATAAAAAATATTCTATGGATAAAATAAAAAAAATTATTAAAAATTGTTTTTATGTTTATATATATTAGTTACCAAAATAAAAATTTTATTGTGAAAATAATTTTTGTAAAAATCAATAATCATTGCCATTTTATAAGTTTGTATTTTTAAATATTATATTATAATAAAAATTTTTAAATAAATTTAAAATCAGAAAAATAATGAATTAAACTCTCCTATTTTGAATAAAAATAAACTACAATTTCAATATATAATCCAATTTCAATAAGATTTCAGATATCGATAAAAAAAATTGATAGATATAAGATAATATAGACAATCAACTATTCAATGAAGTTTTATTTAAAATAGATAAATTATAGATTCTTTAATAGTTTATTATTATATTAATTTAAGAAACTTCATATTGAAAAAAAATTTATTTTGTATTTAAAATGTCAAAAAATGTGATGAATTATTTTTTAAATTTTTAATCTTCTAACTTTCAAAGAAAAAATTACAAAATAAGAATTTGATAATTTTAATTTATGACTTATAATTTCGCATTATAAAATTAATATTTTTAATAAGAATTTATTTAAATAAATTAAACTAAATTAAAACTAAAAGAAATAATAAAATGTAAAATTAAAATTAAAAAGCAAATAATTAGCATGAAATTTCTTATTGATTTTATTCACTTTTTGAATTTAATGGAGACAAAAATGAGAAACATAAAATATAATTAGAATAGAATTTTAATAATTTGACTTTTTTTTCTATGTAGTATTGTATTGCCAATTAACATATAATTTACAAGCTATATTTATGATTAAAATATATTAACAATAAAATAACCATATTTATAAATTTGAAATAATTTATGGAAGAATTTAATTCATAAATATATATATGTATCATATGTGTGTGTGTGTGTGTGTGTGTGTATATATATATATATATATATATATATATATATATATATATATATTAAAAAATTCATCTAAAACAAATATAAAATATATTGTTAATAAAAAATATTTTTATTTATATTTATATATATAAAGATTATAAAAATATTTTTTATTAACAATATATTTTGTATTTGTTTTAGATGAATTTTTTTATTTTTTGTTAATATATATTGTTGTTTTTTACTTATTCGATGATCTAATTGTTTGTATGATAATCATATATCTGCATAATATTCGTTAATTTAATAATTTAAATTTGCTATACAAATTTATATATATAAAATAATATATATATATTTCAAAATTAAAAATCGATTTTTTTCATAAATTATGACATATCTCAACTTTATAACGAACTTAATATAATTACATGATTGTTTATTTAATATAAATTGATTCAATATTGGAATAAAAATATTTTATCAAAAAAATACTTATTGCTATCATTGTTAGTTAATTAGTTCTACCAATAACTAAGCCTATGACAATCAGAAAAAAATCTATTCTAACTTCGATAATTTCTATCTAGTGAAAATTTATAAATGAAGATATTTTTTTTGATTTGTAAAATACAGAAAATAAAAAAATTAAAATGTAAAACAAAAATATAAAACAATTTTTGAAAGATCAAAATTTTACAATGACAAATATTATAATTATAGATATATAGATATTAAATATATTGATATTGTTAATATCCAAGCTTGGATTTGAAACATTTTAAATTCAATATCTATTAAATTTTTTAATCGGTTCATTCCTTATACATTTTAAATATTATCCGCTATAATTGACAGAAACAGATAATGCTGTGCTTATATAATTATAGATATATAATTATATAAACGAGATTCCATGTAATAATAACAATCTTTTTTTGCAAATATTTTGAAAATTAAGATTGAGCGATGTTAACATGCAAAAAGTAATTTAAATTTATTGTAATATATCCAAAAATTATGAAAATTGAGAAAACTCTTTTTCTAATTTATTATTTTCATTTTAAAAATATATTAATTCGTTTTCTGTAAATTAAAATTAAAAATATATATTTATATTTATAATAAGAAATTTATGAAAAAATATATTTTTGATAATTATTATATATTATAATATATTATTATATATAATATATAATATAATTATATATTATATAATTATTATATATTATATATTATATATTATATATTATATATAAAGAAATTATTATATTAAATAATTTTTCTATCGAAAGTTTTAAATTTTGTTCAAATATTCAAATATTTCATAGTTTATTTATAAATTATAAATATAATTTCATAAGTTATAAATTTTTATTTCATTTACACCATACAATATCACATCACGAAAATTTTCTGATGTGTTTAAAAATTGTATATGATTTTTGTTAAATATCACATTCAGGTTTTTTCATATTTCAATTTCTTTATATTTAATAAAAATTAATTTTAATTTCGTCAAAAATGACATTTTTTAAAACTTTCCGAATTTATATATTATTTAGCAAATTGCTTTAATCCATTTATTTTAGAAATATTAGAGTTTTTACTAAAACTTTTTGATTTTTGAAATTTTGATTCAGTTTTAAAAAAATTTATTCACAATTTTAATATTATATTTAACTTTAATTTACATTGCACTATATATTATTCATCATATCCAACAAAATTTTTTTTTTCGATTGCTTCTATTTTTTTATATATCTTGATATTTAAATTTATTTATCATTTTATATATTATAAAATGAGTTCTACCAATTATATTGCCGATTTCCTAAAAAAATTTTTCTTTACAATATAAATTTATATTAATTTGTCGAAAAAAAATATTATATATTTTCTTTTCTTTCTGAAGTCATTGTTGAAACTGAACGCAAAATAACAAATGAAGATTAAAATAATATTATTTACTATATTAAATAAGATTAAAATAATATGTATCTTATAATATCGCTCTAAAATAGTAGTTGTAGTTCCTCTACAATAAAATCGGAAAACAAATATATAATAATATTCATTTTTAAAAAATTTTCATTTTGTACATTCAATTTTTCATTAATAAAATTATTTTATATTTTTGAAAACATTATTGAAACATAAAATTGACTTATTATTATTATTATTATTATTATTATTATTATTATTATTATTATTATTTAGTAATCGAATTTGAAAAATAATACAATAAAAATAAATATTTAAATTTAATTTAATTATTGCAATTTTTGCTATATATTATGAAACATGAATTTAATACGAATTTAATGAATTATATAATTTTACGAGCTATATGTAACATATCTTTTTATGATCATAATCTCATCTCAAAAAATCAAGAATAAATATTGTAATTTTTATATATATTTTTCGTTTTATTACAGTGAAGTATTGAAAAATATAAATTTTGTCATACTAAGATCTTTTTTATATATATGTTCAAATGATTATCTGAAAATTTTTATTGAATTTGTATATATATGAATAGAAACCATCATATAAGTATGATAATTATATAAGAGAGATCATCTAACAGATTTATTAACAATATGATACTCGTTCTTGTTTCTTTAAAAAAAAAGTTTACACAAAATTAAAACTTCGTAACTATCTGCATGTTTATTATTAAGAGATTTCCAAACAATGAGATAAAAACATTCTTAAAAACGATATAATCAAGCATATACAATTAGTAAAAAATAAGTGATAATATTATCTTGATTTCTTGTTTATTTTATCGCATATCATTAAATGAAATGGCCTTGTAATAACCAATCTTAACTTTATCTTAATATATTATTAGATTATGTATAAAAAAAAGTATATTTTATTTAAAAAAAAAATTAACATGATTCTAAAATTTCCTACTTTTTCATTAATAAAAATATATATATTTACATTATATTATCTCTCTCTTTCATATTAAATAATTTTTATCTATACATTTTTCTTTATATATTTTCCTTAATTCTTTTTTAAATATTCGATCACATTCAAATAAAAAAAACTCTATACAATTTAAATATTAAATATCGTTGGAAAATCTTCAATGAATTTAATTACAATAAATTAATAATTATAAAATAAAAGGTTAATAATAAAAGGTTATAAAATAAAAATTTTGTATTTTTTTTTTATTTTTGATTTATTAATACTCATTTCGAAATAAAATATTTATTACATCAAAGCAGAAATTAGAAATAATTTTATGACAGATAATAAGACAAAATATGTGATATATATTGATAGCGAAATTATTATATAAATTATTATATAGACTATTACAACGATATATTATTATAATAAATATAATAATAAAAAATATATTGAATCAATTGGCATATAAATTCTTTTTTTTAATTCATATTAATTTAAATAATTTTCTAAAAGAAAATTTTTCTAAAGGTTTTTCTATTTATTTATGAAAAAAAATATTTTTTGATTCAATTTTATACAATATTTTAAATAAAATTTTTAACATTAACAATTTAGTAACTAATAATTCATTAAGATTCATATCATATAACATTGATATTATCAATACTAATTTATAAATTTCAATCTAACATTAATATTAATGATAAATGAAAATATTCTTACAAATACTAATATTTGTTTAATGACATGAAATTATTAATATATCTATTTTATTCATTTTTAAAGAAAAAATTTTTTTAAGACATTTCCTTAAATTTAACTTTATTTTAGTTTATAAATATAAAAATAATTTTATAATATTGATTATGCAATATTAATTTTTAAGCATATATAATAAAATAACTTAAATTATATACAACAATATACATTGATATTAATTATTTTTTATATCATTTTTTTATATTTATTATCAAATAAATAATTTTATATAGTTTCAAATATATATCTTTGATTTCATAATATAATTTTTGTATATTTGATTTCATAAAATATTGCACAGATATTAATATATACGTTTTTATAAAATACTAAATAAGTTTTGATTCGATATATTGATTTGTTATTATTTTGAAAATAACACCAAATAAGTAAAATTAATACCAAATAAATAAAATTTTGACATAAAAATTTCATCAATGTCTTTTATTGTATATTCTACTATTGAATTATTTGAATATCATTAATATTATCAATATCAATCATTTATATAATAAGTTTCCAATCACAATTCTTTAATTTTTAGAATCTTATAGTATCTTGTCTAATGTTTAATATTTTGATATAATTTGTAATAATAAAATATCAACAGATTTCATTTTATTATTACCTCGATAATCGATTGTAAAGATTCATAAAAACATTTTGTATTCATTTCTTTTTATAAATTTACAGATTCTCAATAAACAATATGTAGTATTTGTATTATTGCTAGACAATACTTTTTTTGTAAATGATATGAAAAAGAAAAATTTGTATTCTTTAATAGTTTTGATAAATATTTAGATTGAGAGAGGTTATTACGATAACCTTGATATTGACATATATTATCAAGGACATTCTTTTGAATAACTTTCAAGAATATTCGCTATTTATCATTCTTTAAAAAATTATAAATTATTAAAAATCAGATATTTTCCACGAATTTTCAAGATATTTATAGATATATGTTAGGAAAAGAGAATATTAATTATATTAATGTTGATAATATTTATATTATCCTAATTAGAAATGATGAAACAGTATAGAAGACTGAAATATATTCAGTGAAATATATTCAGTGATTATTATGAATATATCATCATGTTGTTTTATGAATTTCTCTAAATCTAAACTAACGAATCTTATCTCAGTTAATCGATACTAAGATATTCACTTGGAAAATGTTCTTTTTTTAATAATTTTTTAGAAAATAAGCGATAGCTAAAAATCTCTTAAAAATTATTCAATGAAATATTCTTGATATATGTTAAAATCATCAGAGTAATTTTTTCTTTTTTTATATTTTTATATTTTTTAACATCTTATATCTTAAATTATTTAATTTGAATGTTAAAATTTTTTTGTAAAATATACATGAAATCAGAAGTACTATATTTTATGAAATAATTTTTAAAATAATATTATTTGTATTATTAAAGAAGATATTTAATATTTAATATTATTGTAATATTAAATATAAATGTTTCTATAATTGTATCATTTTATATATAAATAATATAATATTAATAATATAATATAATATTTATATGATTTAATATGACTTATAATATGATTGATATTATATTATTATTAATAAAAAATGGATTTAATTCTTATTTCCTAAGAAGTATAAAGAATTATTTTTTATTTCATAAATTTTTTATTGATATTCTCGTATAATGAATTTATAATAAATATCTTGTAAAAAAATCTTCGATTTGGAATATTTTTTATTTTTTTTATAATTTAATAATTATTAATAAATATAGACAAAATATTTTAATAATTTTTATAATTAAATTTATTTATTTGAAATAAGTGATTTATATTAATTTATTAATTAAGTAATTTAGTAATTTTAAAGTATTGTAATGTATCTAATGTAGAGCTAACTCGATATTAAGATTTTTTCTTTAGCTTATGTGTGCTATGTTGTTAATACATAATTAAATACGCTTCATGCGTTGGAGTAAATTTAAATCTTTAAATTTCTATCGATGTTACGAATATTATCGGTAAATCTATATATAATATTATATGATAACAACAAATTTTACGTATATGCAAGACATTGTAAAATTAAATTCTTAAATTTTAAATACTCAATTTAATCTTATCTTTAAAACATAAAGAAAAAATAAACAGAAAACATTAATAACTAATAAATATTACATATTTATAGATTACAATAGATTAACTTAAGAATTTTTTTATATTATTTTTTTTTAACTTAAAGTCATTTTTTTTTACTTCAATGTATATAAATTATAAATCATAAAATATAATTATTTTTTATAAAACATAAACTTCTATTTTATTTTCTATTTTTTTTTTCGAAAAATTTGTTCTGTTGATTTCTTTAAGAAAATAAGTTTCATCTAAATAATTTTTTACAATCTTTTGTACTTATTATTTATAAACACTTAGAAAAAACGATATGAACAAAAAAATCACTCTTTTTGCTATTTTCTTTAAAGTAAATAAATCAAATATAGAAAAATTTTAGCTAACAATTAATCCAATTATAAAAATTATTATGCAGAATTTCATTTCATTTCATAAAAATTAATTTATATTCTTTATTATTTTATTTTATTTCATTTTGTTTTCATAGTAACTCAATGAATATTTTTTCAATAAAGATATATAGATAAATAAAAAAAGATTTTTTTTGTATGAATTTTAATTAGACAAAATGAGTTTGATATGTTTATTTTTTGCATATCAATGAAAAAGATTTATAAAATCATTAATTTTTGATTTAATTTATAAATTATAAAAAGAAAATATATATATATTATTTCTTCTATATATATATATATATATATATATATATATATATCCATAAAAACTGTACAATACAAGGAAAAGATGGTAGGGAAATGGGCGGTATTGAAAGAGACATTTCTTGATAAAATTTCTTGATAAAAAAATCTATTCAAAATGATTATTTTTTTTATTTCGTTCATTCATGCATATGCATTCACATTTAATTTAAGTCATTATTCTGCCAAATATAATATGATTGAATTCTTTTAATATCAAATCTTTAATATCAAAAGTAAAATTTCTGTTAGTTTTTTAAAATACTTTTGCGAAATATTGTTATTATATTATAACTATTTCTTTCTTACTATATCTAAACAGGTATTTATTTAAAAATAATATGAATTATTCGATATTTTTCATTTAATATTATATTAACCATTGATTAAGTTTTTCCATTTTTCCATTTGTCAAGTTTATAAAAAAAACAACGAATAATTATAAAAAGAACATTATTTCCCTTTTTATTTATATATATATATATATATATATATATATATATATTATATATATATTCTTTCATAATTATTCTTTCCAAAATAATTCCAATTCTGAATATGCGTTTATTGTATGTTAAAAAATTCTTTTTTTGAATATTTTTCCTTATATTTTTAATTCAAATATGCCACATAAAAAATCGTTGCAAATAAATATTAATATAAATAAAAAACCAAAAACAATAAACAAAATAACACAAAAGAAAAATTTAATAAAATCAATTATAAATTCTTTTAATATAGCTAAATTATAGTTAATTTTAATCAATTAGGCTTAGAAATTACTTTATTTATGATCCAAATATTAATAATAGAATCTATTTATCATAAATGAAGAATGTTATCTTTCATGTTATTTAAAAAAATTTCAAAATATGCTGTGGATTAACTATTATCCATAGATTAGAGAATTGGCATATCAGTATGCTCTTATATATATAATATTATATATATATATATATATATATATATATATATATAATATATAAAAAAAAAAAAGTAATAAAAAAATAAAAAAAAACCAATTCAAAAGTTTAGTAAGAAGAAAGAATATTATGTTGATAATGGTAGTATTTATATTAAAAATTAAATTAAATCGACAATACTATATCTAAAAAAATAATAATGAATATTAATGAAATAATATTAATATTTTTCTTTTTTATATACTATTTCTTTCAATACAATTAATTTATGAAAAAAATATATTAAAAAATACATTTTTTTAAAAAATGAAAAAAAGATATGTAAATATAAAATGAGATTAATGATATTATATATACTTATAGAGGAGTACTATAGTTGACCTTTACAATATTATCAATTAGAAATAAAATATTTTTTTAGATTTTTTTATATCTTTTTTTATATCTAAACAAAAATATCCTATTTCATCATATATATATAGAATACATAATTTTATATAATAATACAATATCCTCCTAAAAAAATATTTGACTAAAATAAAATATTAAGACTAAATGTAATATTACTATTATTTATCTTTTTAAACATATATATTGATACTATTAAATATCAAAATATAAATCTATAAATATAAATTTAAATAAATGTATAAGTAATAAAATATAAATATTAAAATGTAAAATATAATTTAAATAAATTTAATTTCAAATGTTTATCGAAAATTTTTTACAGTTTAATTGTTTCCTAATTATTAAAATAACATTATAGTAATGTAAGCTAATATAAATATAATAATCATAATACACTTTATCATAATAAATTTATCGTAAATTTAAATAGAAAGTTATATAATTTAAGAATATAAGTTAATATGTAAAATATATATATAAAAATCACATTAATATTCCTAATAAAACTTATAAATTTTTTTATATTTATTTTTATTACAAAATTTGAATAAATTTTAATGAAATACTTAATATTAAAAGAAATTTCAATGTATAATTTAATTAAGTTAGTAATTAGTAAATAGTAATTAAATTTAGAACAATACAGAATAGAAGTTTTATCATTAAAAAATGTTTATTAATAAAAAAATAAATTAATTATGATAATCTGAAAGAGATTTTAAAAAAATCTTTATTTTAATAAATATAGGAATGAAGCAATCTTTTTTAAGAGAATCATATTCAATGTATCTGATTATCATCCATATGATAATCATTAAATTGATATTTGTCCCAGGAAAATTCATAGGTTTCAATAATAAAAAAAATGAAAAAGAAGAAACATAATTTTTAGTCTATACTTACGTTGTTGCTTATGCCTGGATTCCATAAGGATCATTTGTTCGTGTTTGTGCCATGCAGCATCAGTAGTGTCTGTTCCCGCCATACCCCTCGCACCTGCAGAGGGTGGTTGGACACCCCCACGGCCCCCACCGCCTCCACCCCCGCCGCTTCCATACTCCATACCAGCGGCACCCTTACCCTTCCCTCCCTCCCACCCTTTCACTTCTGCCCCCGGCAGTCTTCAGATGCTCACAACATGGGGCACGTCAGCCCTCTCAATACTGCTTCACAACGCGCGTACTCTTTCTTTCTCTCTTTCCCTTTTTCTACCGCACTTCTATTTTTCTCTTCTTTTTTTCTCTTCAGCCTTTCTTTTCCAGGTGTTCTTTTTCACGATCTTTTTCTTTTTTCTTTCTTCTCTCAATCACTACACTCTCGTTTTTTCAGCTGTTTTGTTGACTCTCTCTCTCTCTCTCTCTCTCTCTCTCTCTCTCTCTCTCTCTCTCTCTCTCTCTCTCTCTCTCTCTCTCTCTCTCTCTCTCTCTCTCTTCTCTCTCTCTCTCTCTCTCTCTCTCTCTCTCTCTCTCTCTCTCTCTCTCTCTCTCTCTCTCTCTCTCTCTCTCTCTCTCTCTCTCTCTCTCTCTCTCTCTCTCTCTCTCCTCCCTCTCGCCCCCTCTCTCCCTCTCCTTCCTCCCTCCCACCCTCTCCCTGTCCCCTCTCGTCTCCTTTCTTTTCTCTCCCCCTCTCTTATTCTTCTTTTTCTTCTTCTTTTTTCTTCTTCTTATACTATTTCCGTTTATGTACACACACGCACATTCTCTCCCTCTCTCTCTCTTGCTTCTTTGCTTGTAAAAATTTTTATCAGTCTTTTTAAATCTAAATTAGTCACTTTCTGTGAATGATATTCTTCTAGAATTGGAAGAAACACAATCGATTTTGAATGAAAACTGTAGAAAAAAGATTCAATAATAATTTTGACACTATACTGTTTCACTTTCATTCGCTTTTTTTCTGTTCTTTGTCACAAATGTTTTATCACTTTCTTCATATATCTTTATAAGAGAGAGAGAGAGAGAGAGAGAGAAAGTCCTCCGAACCTTGTTTAGTTCAAGGACTTCTAAACGTCTTCTTACTCGTTTCTCCTCGTTTTGATGTAGATGTATCTCTTTTTTCCTCATACGAAAAAATAACTCTTATTTACAGACACTGAGCTTTTTTCTTTTTCACTCTCTCTCTCTCCCTTTTTATTATACGATCTACAAATGTGTACACCTGCTTTTCAATACCCTTTTCTTGTTCAATTGTTTTCGTTCTTAAGTTTTTTTTTGTCCTTTTAATTAGCTTTATCAATTTTCAATAACAATATGTATAGTTCTCTTTTTCTGTATTCTACTGTATTGTTACTTCACTTGTTTTTCTACACTGCAAATTTCACTTTTCAATAAAAGCAATCCTCATTCGATTCCATTATTAATTCCGATAATCCTTATGATGTGAATGTCTGAAAGCAAACAATAAGTAATTACATTATTATTTAATATTTACTATTAATATTATATTTAATATTTATCAATCAATTTTAAATTTATTTATTTTTTAAGAAAAAAAAAATAATCATAAATTCTTGCAATGTAATATCAAAAAATTTTTGAAATTTTAATTTTTAAGAAGATTAAGATCAGTTATATTATGAATATAATTCACATTGTGTTTTGTAAATATTTATAGTTATTTATAAATATTTATTAATTTAATATAAAATCATAAATAATTAATAGTTTTATTTTATAATTTATTTTCTTATTTATTATTTTCTTTATTTTTTCTAAAAATATTCATATTATATTATTTTTGAATGATTGATTCTAAAAATCAAAACAAACTCAAAAATTGATATAAATTAATATTTATTTAAGTTATAAACAAAATGTTTTCTTACTAAAATTCGTTTTAGATGAAGTAAAATGAAAACAGAATGCGTAACGGAAACCGTGAAGTCTCACTCTATTTCTATATTACTTGGTAAAAAATATTCAAACATCTTTAAAATGTAATAATTTCTTTAAAATGTATACTTCAAAATTGAATTGAACCAGTTTGAGTTTTTTTGAGAATTTAAAAGAATTAGTTTATGAGATGTATAAATTTATTAGACATGAAAAAATTTCTTAAATTTTAAAAAATTTTAAATCTAATAAAATGTTTGAAAAAAGATAACGAATATTAAATATAATAATATAATATAATATAATATTTAATATAATGATATAATAATTTAAATATAATATTTAATATAATAATTAAATATAAAAATAATTTCGAAGGGAGATTAAAAAAATTGCATCATATATATTTTAATATATTTGCAAAATATGTTAAAAGATTAATATAGAAAACATTAAAAAACAAAGAATTTGCAGAAAATAAGAAAAACATCTACAGAATAATAAAATTATATGATACAAAAAATTAAAAAATTGTTTCGTTATAAAAAAAATTAAGATTCGAATCATGTATTTTTATTAAAGAAATTCAAATTTTTATGTATTTACAAGAATTTTCATAATCAAAAAAGATATTCTTTAATAATAAGCTTTATGTTTAAATATTTAATATTTAATTATAATTTAAATTTATTAAAATAAATAAAATATTTATTATAAAAATTTTCAAAAAAAATTTTATTTGATGATGAATTAAAATTTGAATTTTTTTTATCATACAATATAAAGTTTGAATTTTTTTAAATAAAAAAAAATAATTTGTATAAAAAAGAGTGAACGAAAATTTTAAATCTCTGTAATTATTAAATTTGAATCATGAAAATTTAATATTAATATAATATTTGATAATAATTTGTGTATGCAATTTACAATTTATAAAATGTATACTGATACAAGAAAAATTTATAAATATTTTATAAAATTTAATAGAAATTTAATTAAAAAAATAAATGTTTGAAATAATTAAAATTTTTCAAAAAAAAATAATATTAATTTAGTATAATAACATAAAATTCCGATTTTATTTAATTCAAATATTTATAGGATTATTTAAGTAAAAATATAGCAATATAATGAAATATAATTTATTATTTTTATATTACAAAAAAACATTATCAAAAATATGATCTGAAATTGAAATATAGATAATAAATAAATAATAATAAAAAAATATATAAAAAAACTTCAAGAAATCATAAACAATTGTAGATATTAAAATATACTCTATATTATTTAAAATTTTATTTCATATATAATTTATATATTTAAAAAAAATATAATATAAATATATTATATAAAAATATTATATATTTCTTATATAATTTATTTTTTATCATATATACATCAAAACATAAATTTGTTTTATAATTTATAAAAATTTTATATAGATTTAAACTTATATATTTATTTATATATTAATAAATATTATCGATTAATTGTTTAATTCATTTAATTTTCATTTAGAAGTATTATAATTTGTAAATATATTTTTTATGGCGAATATATATATATATATATAATAATATGTTTTCTTTTTAATATAATAATAAATAAATAATTTTTTAAAACAATGTAATCATTTACAACAAAATGATTCTTTATATAAAATTTAAATTGATAAGAAGAACAAGATAAAACTATTATTATTACTATTATTATATTGTGATACAATTATTACTACAATATTCCTTTCTATATTATATAATATTTCATCTAATGGAATATTCTTATATGAATATTCTTATATGACAAAAAAATGAAAAATGAATGTCGTTTCTTTCGAAAATAAAGTATTTTCATCAATATTCTTTTTAAATATTTTTAATATTTAAATATAATAAATGATTTTCAGAAAAATTTAAGAAATAGGCTTAAACGAAATACAATAGTTTTCTTTTAAAATATTCGGTAAATTAAAATATACTTTATAATGTTAATCCTCTTACTTTCAAAATATGTCATAAGTAAGCTACCGAATAAGTGTCGACGGTAAACGTGTCACCTATTATTAGACATGTTGTTTCCGCATACGCGCACGTAGGATATGTTATGTACAGACTTATTTAATAAAAAAAAAATAATATAATTTAACTATGTAATATTAACTTTTCGTTAATTTCAAAATAAATTTAATCTTATTCGAAATTAAATTTAATTAGTATTCTTTTTATGTTTTATACGATTATATAGATGTAATATAATATATATAAATGTTAATATTTATGTTATTATTAATTATATACATATTATAAGAAAATTATTGAGTATTGATTATTAAATAATTGAAATTTTAACAATAATATGTTATAAAATGTTAATAAAAATTAATTTAGAAATAATTATACTTATAATTTGAGATATTAACTCAAAATGTAAATATTCGTTATATATATTTGAATTTTGTCCTGAAATCGCCTAAAAATATATACTACCATTTAAAAAAATCCAAATAACTTGGAATTTTTATATTCCAATATATATACATTTTTAACATTTACATTGATATAAAACTTTTTTTTAAAATTAATGTAGTTTATAGCCTATTCAAACACATTTTTTATAAGAATATTGGAAATATGTCTCAAAATTGAGGATAAATCTAAATTTTAAATTATTCTATACATTATATATTGTATATATATCTTATATATTATTTAAATATTATAAAAAAATCATAGTTCTAATCGAAGCCACTAGTCATCGAAATGAATTTTAAAAGATATCATGAGTAAATAAATATAGAATTTATTAAATTTAATTTTTCAATTTCGAATTTACATTTATTAGTTTCTGAGATATTAATTTTTATTATTATTAAAAAAAACTTTCAATATCAGACATAAAATCTGTCTATATTTGTTTGTATCTGTAATGTAAGATTGCTTAACGGAAAAAAGAATTGTTTAGGTTAAACTAGATTTTTTTCAAGATGAAGGTCACTATAAAAACATATATAACATATTTTTTGTTTCTAATTCTTATTATAATAATTCTTATATAAAAAATTATATAATCATAATAATATAATAATTATATAAAAAAAAAATTTAATATATTGCTTAGCATTAAAAATAGCACAATTTAAAAATGTAAATTTTAAAAAAAGGTTTTTTAAAATTGACATTTTTAAAAATATTAAATAGGGATATTATTATTTTATATAATTAATTATTTTTTTTATAAAATAAAAATAAAAATATAAATAGATTTTGAATTCAATTTCTTTTCTTTTCTTTTGCTTTCAAAAGCAAATTTCAAATTTTTTAATAATATAGTATATCAATGCCAAATAGCAATAGAATACCAAAATTTTTTGTTAACATTTCAGAATAAATATTTAAAATTAAAATTTTATATTTTGAATTCATTCCTATTTCTTCAGCTGGTTTATATGTTAATTATTCAATATCTTATTACTATTTATTTATTATTGATTTATTCATTTTATAAAATTAAAAATGCAAAAAAACTATTTTCTCCCCAATTTTGATAATTTTTAAATATATTATAAAAAAACAAAATTTTAAATTTTTTCATATGTTTATAATTAGAAATCGGCCATTATATTATATTAATTTTATCTATTTTATATATATATATATATGAAAAAATACATATTAAAATGCAATTACCATTTATTAATTATTTTCATTGTATAACATATTGTAAAAGATAATATTTAAAATATATAATGGATTTGTTAATATCATTTAATATCCATCTATAGAAAGTCTTCCTTCGGATCCGGAATTTAAAAAGAAATATAAAACAATTTTTGAGCGATTGAAATTACAATAACTAATATTACAATAAAATATTAATATATTAATTACGAAATTGATTATGATTGTAATTTTAATTATAATATATATATCATTGTAATTTTAGTTGTTTTATATATCGTTTCTATAAATAATATTGTTTTATATTTTATTTTTGTATTTTTCGAATTCATGGAATACCCATTTAGAAATAAATATTAACAATTTGTGATAATAAAATATGATAAATTTTAAAAAAATGTTCATGTTTGATATCTATTGAAATCAAGATATTTGAAACCAATCACAATTTATAAGAAAGTAATTTCTTATTTATTATATGTAAAATTAATTATGTTTCTTGGTCTATTTGTGATATGTATTAGTTGTCTGTTATTATGATATGTTTATATTAACAAAAAATAAATGGTATTCGTCTGATTACACGTATTTATATTCGGACATTGCACTATACTATGGTTGAAGTTCTAATATATAAATAATTATATTTTTTTTTTGCAAATATTTTGAAAACTAAGACTGGCTACCGATTATATATAAGAAAAAATTAATCAGAATATCTTTTTTCATAATATATTTAAAAATCATCAATAAATAAAAATTAAATAGATAAGCAGTTTGATTATAAAAAATAATTCAAAAATTAATATATTTGATTAATGATTAATGAAATAAATTAGTTTGATTAATGAAAATTAATTGATTAATGAAACAAAAAAATATATAAAAACAAAAAAGTAAATGATTCCACTATCATAAGGATTATCAAATATATCACTATCAAAAGATTATCATAAATAAATTACATGAAATAAACTCTATATATATATCAATAAGTAGAATAGAAAAAAACAAATTCATAAGAAAATATTTAAAAAAAATTTTTGACTTTTAAACATTGTTTTCATAAATAAATAAAAAATTTAATATTTACATTACATGGAAAAATAAATTATGTTGAAAATCTAACGAAGAGATGAAGATACAAAATTAAAAATGAAATTTGAAGGAAAATATTACATAGTCTATGTATCAATTTTTGGTGTAAATCATCTATTTATAAATGAAAAGATGAATAAAATGTTTAAATATATTAATCCTTTGCGCTCCAACAGTAATTCTTGGTCACCATTTGAGTTAATGCCATAATTCTAGCGGTGATTCTCCGGCACAGACATTTAGATTAATGCGGCAATTTGAACAGTGATAATATTTATTTATATTTGATTTTTTTAGAATATTGCTTCATAAATAGGTTCCTAAGCTCTTTACATATAATCTTATATATTATATATCTTATATATAGATATAGAATAATATATTGTTAAATGGCTAGATTTTTTATCTCAAATTAAATCGCCGATCGAACAATATCTTCAGCGTTAGTTTGAATCGTGGCAATAGAAATATTATTTTCAAAATTTTTGTAAGTATGGAATACGATAATGAAATTAGTTCAAGTGAAGATAAGTTTGATTTTTCGTTATTGAATGATGAAATTATTTCTATTCATAAAGAAATTAATAATAGAAAAAGCAATAATAAACATGGAAATGAAATAAGAGATATAAGAAGGCGAAAAATAAGAATAATAAATAATGATAAAGTAATAAATAGTGTGAAAGCAATAGTTTAAATGAAGATATTGCAGAAGACACAGAAAATTCCAAATAGATAACATGTAAGGAATCGGAAAATATACCGTGAAGAATACAATTTGTACTCAGCAAAAAATCTGCAGAACCGCAATATCTTCAAATATAAATGAATCATTAGATTTTTTTAAACTATTTTTTACTGATGAACTTATTAATGAAATAGTGCGCGAAACAAATAATACAATACAAAAATTAGAAAAAAAAGTATTATTGCTTTATTTATTCTAACAAACCGAGGATATATCTTGGTAATTGCTTTATAAAATATTACATAAAACAACAATATAGACTTTAATATTCAATCAATTTTTTTTTTTTATATAAAGATACATAAAATATTAAAATATAAGTTTTATTGTGAAATTTGTATGAAATCATAAATTATCTGTAAGAAATTTCACCGAACGCACCGAACTGTTGGTTCGACCAAGCGAAACAGGGGTTAAAAAATAATGTAAAACAAAAAAACTAAATTTTTTAAATAATTTTAAATTTTATACAATGCGTAAAAAATATATATATTTTGAAGAGTTATTTAGAATTATTTAAAAATAATATAAATTCATCACAGTCATTTTTTCATTTATTGTATATATATCATAAATTAGAAAAAAAATTAAATTCTATTGTATTTTTAATACAAAACAATTGAAGATTACAATATAATAATACTTCAAAAGAATTTTACGAAAAATTGATATAATCAATCTCATATTAAGAACAGTCGAAAATAATCATAAATATTTTACACATTAAAATATATACATTTTTTTTATGAATAATAATAATATTTTTTGTTTTTATATATGATTGACATTTTTATTACATTTTTAAATATAATTTAAAAATTTTTAAGTTTAATTATTTTATTACAAATAAAATTTTTTATTCACAATCAATAAATATGATATACAATTTTGAATGATTTAGTATATATATTTGAAATCCAAAATACAAATACTTAAAATAAAAATATATTAATATATTTATTTCTAAAAAAAAACTTTCATTTTAAATTCATTTAACAATAATTTTTATGATAAACATTACAATTTTGAATGATATTTATTATATTTGGAATTCAAAATATAAATATTATATCAAAATCTTTTATTATTTTTGCATACATTAATTATATATAATTATATTTTCAAAAAGCTCCATTGACGAATTGATAAGACATGAAGGAATCATAAGGAAAAAAGGATAAATGATGTAACATTTTTATATCTAAAAATTTAATTTTGAATATTAATTTATTAATTTGTGAGATATTAATAAAAAAAACTTTCAATGCTATATATTGAAAGTTATGTAGAGATTATTGAATATAGATTATTAAATACACTGAATGCTGCTTTAGTCTATCTAAATGTTATTAATACAATAACTTCACTATTATATTAGTATTAATTGTATAAAATATGTCGTTATTAAATATCGAATAGCTAATAATGTTTAGCTATATCAGCCTCATATTTATCTAGATATCTTATTTATCAAAAATCTCAAGAAATTACACATCTTACCAAAAATAATACTAAATATTAAAAATAGAAAAAAACTTATGTGCAGATAAAAGTATTTAGCATGCAAATATAGTAATTGCTATTATTTTAGGCACGCTTCGAATAGAAACAATCACATAATATATTGGATTAAGTTACAATAGATAAAAATAAAAGCTTCCTTGAAGGAATTATCAATATTATGATTTTTTATAATAGTTAAAAATTTTATATACAATATTTTATAAATAGAAAGCCAAGTTGATGATGACGACTTTTATAAGTGGTTGTATTAATCATGTTTGAATATATAGATAGAATTCAAAGTATAATACTGAAAATTTTTCGTTAATATTTCAGAAAATAATAAATATCTCAAATTAAAATATTAATTATTTTTGGAGTTTATTCTCATTTTTTATTAATATAATATATAAATAATTAATGATTTAATATTTTTTTACATAAAAATACTACATATATACTACATATATAAAATTTATAAATAAAAAAAAATAGTTAACACATTATCATCTTCTTTCAATTACTTTTATTTTGTAAATCATCATATATAAAAATTTTACTAATTGAATCAAAATATATATTAGGATGTATATCCGAGAATATCTTAATATTTATAATACAATTAAAAAAGATGTGATTCTATGTAAAATAATAAGTCAAAAATGTAAAATATAAGATTTTTTATTTGAAATTCTATTTTTAAAATAAAATTGCAGAATTTAATGTAATTTTAGTAAATATTCAAAATATGAATAATAATAAATGAACAATACAAAAATAATATAAAATATAAAAAAAATTTTCTTGTTTGAATTTTTGTTTTTCAGAAAATTGAATTTGAATATTAATTAAAAATTAATATATTTGATAAATTTTCAAATTCACTGAAAATATATTTAGAAATGAAAAAGATTTATTCTACATTATCAAGTTATTTATAAAATTATTCATATAAAATTACTTTTTTCTTTATCATATAAATATTGAATTCTACATAATAATAAATTACATTTATTAATTTTATTATTATTATTTATTATTATTATATGAAAAAATTATTTTTGAATGTATTATTATTAATATTTTGATAGTAATAACCAAAACTAAATAAATATATAAAATTTTAATTTAAAATAATTTATTATTTATTTCATATTCATGTAGAATAAAAAACGTTTTGTACTTAGAAAAACAAAATATAGAGTATTATGTACAATATTTTATTTTTCCAAAAACTATAAAACTGTGTCAATTATTATTTTGCCTGATACAAATTTCATTCATAGAACCAGTTTTATACCGATTTATTATTTTTAATAATATTTAAGTTTTTTTCAATTTTAATATTTATTTTATGATTAATATAATTATATAATTTATAATTATAAATATTATAATTAATATTTATTTTAATATTAATAAAAATTTAAACATGCTTTTGTATATTTAAATATTATATTTACTATTTTAATGAAATTTAACATTACTGTTTCTGTACTATTATCAATTAATGAAATTGAAAAAATATTATACTTATTATTGAATTTTATTGATACTCATCATTCTTTATTGATTTAAACGAAATGATATAAACGAAAACTTTCAGCATATCATTCTAAAATTTTGAATAATTAAATATTGATCTAAATTTTTATATTTTTTATAATGTATTTAAAAATACATTATTATTTAAAATCAGAATATGACATTATTTTTTGATATATACTTTTTCAATATATTTTTTATCAATTTTTCACAAATTTTGTTTTAGAATTTAAAAATGATTTTGTAGATATATTAATCAATTATATCACCAATTTAATGTAATAAATTTATACTATATAGTGTAATATAGCTTTGTAAAATGATTGAATCATCGTTATATTTAATCTGTTTGATATTACATAATGAAACAGATTAATTTTTTGTTATGCAATATCAGAAATAATCATCTAATAAAATCCAATTAATTGTACGTATACACATTTGACAAAATTATCTTTTTCTATTAATCAATAGAATTTATATATTTTTGTCAAAAACTACAACTTATATATATTTTTTCTTTTAAATGATGCAAAAATTAATTTTTGTATTATTCAAGTCAACTATTTAATAAATATCTTCATAATTTATGTTTTAATAATAAGAAAGTTTTACGCAACCAATGATGCAATTTGTGAAATAATATATTTTGTTTTATAAGATAATAATTTTGAATAGCTTCCTAAAAATTTAGAGAATGATTATAATATTAATTTTGTATTTTTTGTATTATTGTTAATATCAAATTTTTTTTCAACTTATTACATTAAATACTTTGTAATAATAAAATTTCTCTTTAAGATATATTTTTTAACAATAATATAATTATTTTTATTTTTATAAATGAATATAATGAATTAATTTTTTATACGATTCTGACCATTAAAATCCACAAAAATTTTTATTTATGATTTTTAATTATTAATTCTAATTTCGAAAATATTAATATAATAAACTAACACAAAACTATACAAAATTAATTAAAATAATAATGATAACATAATTCATCAGTTTTTGAAAATATAGAGTATTTTATAAAACACTTCATATTTTTATATTCTGTATATAAATATGAAATAAATAATATTTCAAAAATTATAATTGTATTCAGTTTTGTTTCTATATTAATTACTATATTTATACATATATATATCATATGGATATATAATATAATAGATATAACATATAATATATAAATATCACTAAGTTAATACAATAGGAAAAAAAAGATATTAAAAAATTATTTATATATTTTTAAATAACTGAATTTATTAAAATAGCTTGAATTATTTTTTAAAGTTATATGTAATATAATGAAAATTTTATTAATTTATAAATAATTAAATTATTACGTATAATTTAAATAGTAGATTTGAAATAACTTTAATATTCATTAATTTGAAAATAATATAATAAAAATTTATATAAAAATGTATAAAAATTAAAATAACGAAGCTACAAAAAATGATATTCTATAAATACATATTTAAATAAATATTTCTTTGTTCTTCTAAATATTATAATTTAACAAAATATAACAAATATTTTTAACTTATTTTTTCGAATCATATAACCATTTCATTTTTAAATAGCAAATATTTATATATATACATATAAAATACATATTCATGTAATATAAAATATTTATTTATAATTACTTATAAAGTTTATTGATATATATAAAAAAAATATATCCATATATTTTATAAAATAATATAATTAAATATATTAGATAAAATTTCTGTGATTATCATTCCTAAATAAAAAAAACAATAGAATAAATTTATTTTTATACATCAATAATTAATATTAATATCAACAACTTATATTAATCTATTATTCTTTAAAATAATAAAATATAATAAACTTTTTAAATTGAAACGTTATATTTTTATTTTTTATATTTAACATCTTTATCAGAATGTTAAAATATTTTATAATATAAAAGCATATACTACATATTTTAATATATATTATTGTGAATATTTATTCTTTTAAAATTATTTAATTCTAAAATTTTAAATAAATTTTTGATTTTTCAATATTTATATGTAAAATAAATAATAATAATATAACTAATAAAAAAAAAACAAAAGAATTATGTTTTCAATTCATGTTTATTTTCTAACTTGAAAAAAAATTATTTATAATTTATTTATTTTACTAAACTTATTATTTTTCTTTAATAGAAATAATATTTTAAAAGAAGTGTACTTTTATATGCATGAAACATATTTTTATATAACTACGCTTGTTAGAAATATAAATATAGAATTTTTTAATGAAATAGATATTTAGAAAAAAACGCATGATTTTTCTATTTCATCATAATTTTAATATATGTATATATACTATATCTACATTTATATATTAATCATAATATATTTGATATTACACATAAACCTCTTTAATTATTAATCAATTTTATTTAATTTTAATTATTAATTTATTAATTAATATATAATTTACCATTTACTTATAAAATAAATAAAATAATAACTATAAAAAATGATAACAATATTAAATTATTATATTTTTAAATAAATAATATTTTCTACAATATTTATATATATATATATATATAATATATAATATATTGTGAAAATATAATATATTATTATTTTAATATAAAGACATAATTATATATATAATATAATAAATTAAATCAATTATGACAAATATTAAGTATTTTATGATAAAAATTATTTGTATATGTTTCTTAATTACATCATTATGTGCACACTTGATTATGAAAAAAAAATAGAGATATCACATATAGATAGATATCACAATTATAAATACAAAAAAAGATATATTGATATATATTTAAAAATAATAAAATATCTCTCTCTCTCTCTCTCTCTCTCTCTCTCTCTCTCTCTCTCTCTCTCTCTCTCTCTCTCTCTCTCTCTCTCTCTCTCCTCTCTCTCTCTCTCTCTCTCTCTCTCTCTCTCTCTCTCTGTGTGTGTGTGTGTGTGTGTGTGTGTGGTGTGGTGTGTGTGTGTGTGTGTGTGTGTGTGTGTGTGTGTGTGGTGTGTGTGTGTGTGTGTGTGGTGTGTGTGTGTGTGTGTGTGTGTGTGTGTGTGTGTGTGTGCGTGCGTGCGTGCGTGCGTGGATGTGTGTATGTGTGTGTATGTGTGTACATATATATGATATATTCAATAAAACGGACAAAAAATATAATATTATAAAAATTAATAACATAATCTTAACAAAAATTAATTTCTAAGTTTCAAAATGAAGTATATACTTTTTTAAATTATTGATATTCTCATAATTTTAACATTTTATAATACTTAAACATTATATATAACATGCTTAATAATAATAACAAATTAATAACAAATTCATAATAATAACAAAATTAATGACAAAATATAATAACAATAATTTTTATTTAATTACATAATTTTTATAAAAACAAATTTGATTTGAAAATAATTTTAATAATAGATTAAATAAATTTTTAAATTATTTTTAAATTATTTTTATAATTATGATTTAGCAAATTTATTAAATTTAATACTTTTTTAAAACTAATTTAATTTAGTGTTAAAAGAATTTTAACACTAATTTAAAAAACTAAATTTTTATTTTATACTAATTAAATAAAATCACATATATTTATTAAATCATAAAAAATAATATCTAATTATAAATTATCAGTACTATAATTTAAAATGAAAATATAATGTAATATAATAATATAAATGTGTTTTAACGCTAAAATATTGAAATATTAAAATAATAAATATAAAATATTTTAAAATTAATACTATAAAAAATAATTTTGCTTTTAATGATATTTTTATTTTTTTTATAACAATTTAAAGAAAAAATTTTCTTCAATAATATTTTCTTTCAAAGCAAATAATTATTTTATTAAAATTTATATTATTGCTTTCATATATGTTTTAAAATTTTGTAAAAATAAGCATATATAAGTTTTACATTTATCATGTAAAATATAGATATACATATTTTTTTGTTTTATATAATATACATATACATATATATATATATACATATTATATATATAAATTAATTCAATGTCTTTTTACTAAATCATTTATGAGTTTGATTAATATCAATTTGATAAGACGAGAAAGAAATAAAGTGCAATTTATTTTAATCTCGAGAATATCAATGTATATAATTTTATATATATATATATATGTATGTCAATTAATTTATAAGAATAGTGAACTCAAGAAAATATGTTTATTGATAGAATGCAGCAAATTTTTCAAAAATATTTTGCAAAAAAAAAAAAATATTACTTGTTTTTTGAATTTGAAAATCTCACATGCAGTTTATTTCTCTATTTGATTTTGTTTAATTATTTTCATTTTTATTTTTTATTATTATTTTTATTATTTAATTTAAGATTATTATTATAATTATTTTTATAATTATTATTTTAAAATAATTTAACAAATATACATTTTCCAACATTGTAAACATTGGAACAGTTTAAAAAGATAAAAAATTTCATTATATTTTCTATCTTTCCATCTTTCATTTACCTTTTTTTTTATGAAAGAATTTAAAAATTGTCTCAAAGATGAGATCAAAAAATTACTAAAAAATGATTTTAAAAAATTTCAAAACATAAATGTCGTATGATTTCTTAATAAATAAATTAATTTAAAAAGATAATTTTTAATTATTAAAAATTTAATTCAAAATATTAAAAAAAAAGAAATTAATATTTAAATGTTTAAAATGACAAAATAGTATATAAGATATTATATGAATTTATATTATATTATATTAATTATACTAATAATGTATTATATTAATAAATAATAAATAATAAATAACAAATATAATAATTAATATAATATATATAATATAAATTCATAATTTTATTGATTAGTTTGTAATTCATTTGATAGATTAGTTTTATTGCATAAGAACCGTAGAAATATATATATAATATAACATAATATAATGATATTTTAACAATGATTAATCATTATATTGAAAGATTTTTATAATATGCAGAATAGTTTCATACATTCATATCGCAATATTCAACAATATTGTCTGTTAAAATTTTTTATATATAATTTCATTCTTTACAATAAAGATAATATATTTAATATTGTACATATTAATAATATGAATAGGTTATATTAATAAATGTATTCTTAATATAAATATAAATCATTATATTATATTATCAATTATATTATTAAATAATCTATTTGTGTTAATTTTAATTATTAATATTAGCTAGAGTTAGATAATTATATATTATAATAAAATATTAAAACGATTTGAATAATAAAACTACTAATTCAATCATGTATTTGCATCATTGTATTTATGATGTAAATAGATATAATTTTAGATTACATTATAGATATAAATTTATAATGTAAAAAAATATGTAAAATATAAGAAAAAGAATTACATTAATTACAAAATAGAAAAAATTACAAAAGATAATAATGTTATATATATAAGTTACATATATGTCTTGTATAAGTTGTATATACATATATGTGTTCAATCAATTTAATGTAATCAATTTAATTGTTTAAAAAAGAAAAAAGAAAATAATTTTAATGAATGAAATATATTATTTTTTCATAATTTAGATTATTAATTATATTTGTTTTTCTAATAATTCTATTAATAATTTGTATAAAGATTAAATTTAATTATACATATGTATATATATATATATATATATGTATATATATATACATTATATATATATATATATATATATATATATATATATATATAATGCTCAACAAAAGAATAAATTACATTAATAACTATGAAAATATTATCTATGAATATATAATAATAATGAATATATTATTTTTTTTTAGATTAAAATATACCAAAAATATATTGTAAATAAGAAAAATTTAATTGATTGAAAACTATTTATATATTATTTATATAAAATTTAGATTGATATATCTTTCAATCTAATTACATGAAATTCTAATGCAATATGTATATTGAAAAAATAGTTTCTATATTATAATAATAATATAAACTTCTATATAATATATATAATATTATAATAGGAATAGGATTATAATTAATACACCAAAATTTTAAAAATTTTTTATATGTAATATATTTTATAAAAAATTAATAATTATATAAAATTAAATTATATAATATTAATTATATTATAAAATTAAAAATTAATAATTATTAATTTAAATATGAATATTACACAACATTTCTTTGTTCCTGAAAGAACTTTAGGCTAATATTGTAATTACAATTTTTTTATTTAATAACTAATTTAATAATTAATAAATAAAATTATAATGATGACTATAACTATCATAAAAACACGTTTTATAATTCTAGAATTTATAAAAAACATTAATATTACTGGAATGGAAACTGATATTTAATAAATTTTGTAATTAATTAAGATTTATATATAAATCTATATATAATCTATATATAAATATAGATATATATTATATTATATATTATAATTATTTAATTATTAACATAAAAATAAAGGAAATAAATACAAAGATATAAATGTAAAACTTTTAAAAATTAATATAATTATCAAGTTAATTTCAATCATAATTTGCATCAATCACAAGTGATAATAAATTTTGTATTCATTACATTAAACAATTCAAATATGATATATTATACATCACATAAAAAATGAAAAGCTGAAATATAATTATATAATAATTCTATATGCCATCACTAATAATAGATTTATTTAAAAATACAAAATGAGAAAATATAACATTAAATATCATATAATATAAATATAGTAATATTATTGATTATTCTTATTGCAATATTTTTTTATAGCTTACAATCATATTGATTATTATTATTGTTACACAATTGTAAATAATATAAATTCATATTCCAAAATATTTAAAACATAAAAATATTGATACATATTATAATAATACAATAATTGTAAAATAACAATTGAAATTAAAAAATATATATATCACTTTTATGTTAGATTTTTATATTAGATTTTATTTCATAATTTTTAGAATTTTAATTTCAAATTCATATTCAAGATAATTAATTATCTTTATTTTATTTTTTTTATTAATTTAAAAATTATAAAAATATTATATATATTTATAAAAATATTATTATATACTGTTTTTGTATTTATATTTAAAAAAAAATTTTTAAATTTAAAAATATTATTTAATATTTAATGATTTATTAAATATTTATTATTATTTTTTTATTATTAAATATTTTAAAATGATTTTTATTTAAATAAATATTTAAATTAAAAATTAAAAATATATAAAAATGAAGACTTCAATATTAATATTTAAAAAGTTAAATATTTTTACTTCCTGATAATTATTATTTTATATATTAATAACATTTACATTAAATATTATAATATAATTATTATTTTTAAATTAAATCATATTTAATACATTTCAAATATTAATATATATAACATATTTGAAACATTACATGATTTTATTTATACATATATTTCTTTATATATATCTAATTTAATATATATTATCTAATATATCTTTATAATATAATATATATCTAATATATTTTTACAATATAATTTAATAAAAGAATAAAATGTTCTTTATTATATTTATTTGATTTTATATTTCCATTTTTAGATAAAATATAAATTTCATACAAAATTCATTAATAATTTAAAACATTTAAATTTTATATTAGATCAGATCTATTTATAAATAATAAATAATATAATAAATAAACATAAATTTAGATTTCAAAACATTGATATTATATATATATATATATATAAATTATATACAATTATATATATATATATATATATATATATAGATGAAAATAAATATAATGTATTCATATTTCTTTTTTTTATTAACATGTATTAATAATAAAAATAATAAATATAAATTATAATTAAGAAAAAAAGATAACAATGTTTGAGGTTAAGTTGTAACGATCAGTAATCTAACCTAGAATTTCATTTATTTTCGCATGAATTATGATTATAAAATTAAATTTTTAATTAAAAAAAAATAAAAAAAAAATGAATTTAAAAAAATGATTAATAAAGATAATTATTTATACATAAATATAAACACATTAAAAATAATGAAAACTATTATTTATTAGTCATTATGTTCAGTTCATTTCATATTTTTTTATGTACGATTTTCGCAATACATAATAACATTTTTATATTTTGAAAATAAAATGAAATAAAATAAAAATAAAATAAATTTTTTCATTTATAAATTCTTTTAAGCCATATTATAATGTAACATTAAAACATAAAATATATTTCATTTCAATTACTATTTTTTCGTTTTACATTCTGCTTTCTTTCTTTTCACTTTTTTTTTATCTCTAATTGGTTAAAATATATACATTGCAAGAACAAATAATTATATGTACATACATATGTGCGGGCGCGTGCGCACATATGAATGCACATATGTATGCATATATATGTATATCGCACACTTTTTTTAATATAAATACTATAAATTAAAATTTTGACTCACCAGGTATTTTTCATTGTTAGACACTTGATTAAATACTGTCAAATACTTCACTTCACTAAATGTACAAAACACGGATATTTCTTAATAACTTGTCAATACATACACTGTCTTTTAATTCCTTTCTTTCTATAATTTAACAAAATCACAATTTTCAGCACTTATTCTTTTTCAAGATTCTTGAATCGCCGTAAAAAAACGTGTTTGACACCTTTTTCTTTGGTAATCAACAAAGTATACGATAATGAAAAAATAAACAGATCGTGATCATAAAATTAAACATTAATTATACTTATAATAAAATTCCTATCAGAGAAGACATTAAAAAATTTTCTTGAAATAAGTTCAACGTATGATTTTCACGCCCTTTAAGTGCCGACCATATTTCACACGTGGACACTTGTATCTTTTCGTGAATACGAGCGGTTAAAATGTCGGACTCCCACGCTACCACCTTCGGACAATTACATGTAACGGTTGACACTATAAAAACACCATATCAATGACACTATGTGCACACTACACAGTATAGCACAATTATTTCAAATTATCACCGTTATAAAAGAACATCGAAAGAACGAGAAACAGCATGCGTATCACGATCACTCCGTTCATTCGTTCGAGTAGTCACCTGTTACAAGTAGACAGATTGACCCTTTTCCTAATTAAATTTTTACTTTTTTTTTATATTAGATAAATATTATCATTGAAGTATAATACATTTCTGATACACTTCTGAGTATTCGCATCTTTATTGCAAAAAGCGGTAACGTATTTTTTATTAAGCACAGAACACCAAAGAATAATGAACGTAAGCACGATGAAAGATGAAAAAAGTCAATGGCTACCGTTTGTTTTCTTTCATTCGTTCGTTTGCTTGTTCGTTCAACTGCGAATACGTTGAATCGGGCTTAATCGGGTCAAATCGGCTCAATTCAGGTTATGGCCATCGAGGAGTCGAGCATGCTTTGCATGACGCGGCTCGACGACAGGTATATCACGTGGTTCGTCGCGTCCTTTCTCAGTCGCAACGTCACTGATATAGTTCTGTGGCGATCCTCCTACACTTGCCACCAGAGGGATTCACACTAAAAACAAAATTCTCACATTCATTTAACTATTCTTTCTTAAAAATATATCTTCTGAATTGTCTACAAATTCTTATATCTAAAGCACGAGCCTGTCCTTTTAATAGATGTTATCAAATTTAATAGTAATCTCAGAATGGAAAACTGCATTATTTTATTTTATTTTTCTATATTTTCAATTTTTTTTATTTTTCTAATATTACAAATTCGTGATTTTGAATGAATAAGAAAATTATATTTTTAGCGAATTCCTCTAATGGCAAGTGTAAAAGGAGAACCGCCACATTTCTTTTCAATTTGACTCGCTCGAAACACACACTAAATAAGTCAGTGTTCAGAGCTTGTCGATGACAATGAATTAAGGGCTCCAACGTGTCTCTGGATTATTGATATGATTGAAACATATACACTATAAGGTAATTCTCTTGCTACTTGTTTCAAAGACAATGCCACCGATCACACCACAGCGATAACGCAACGTTTCGATATATATAATTTGTGGGACTGATCTTTGATATCAAAGAATGATATTGAGATAGCTATGTGTGTGTGTGTGTGTGTGTGCGCGTGTATGTGCGCGTGCGTGTACGCATGTGTGTGTGTATGATATATGTAAAATAAAAATAAGAGTGTAATCAGCCTTTGAATTAACTAGCGGGAGAATCACCCTGTAGTTAGACGTGCTGCTGCATATACCACGTCGTGTTCTGGCGCCGTCGGCGCTGCTGCTGCGGACGGAGAAGGTCGGAGTAATAAAACTGGCTGACACCCCCGCGAAAGCGCTGCAATGAACTCGTCCGGTTTGTAGGGTCAAAAGCACCGTGGCAAAATAATAACAGAACGCAGTCGCCACCACCGTCAACGTCGTATGAGTTGAAGAGACAGCAACAGTCGTAATTGCCGTCACAATCGACCTTTTTTAAATAAGTTGTTATTGTCGTTGTCTTATTGTTGTTGTCGTTTCTACCGTTGCCGCCGCCGCCGCGAGAAAAACGGCGCGACGCCCCGACGCGGCGGAAAGTTGTCAAAACAGCACAACGTCGCGTGCTACCACTGCTTCTACTGCTGCTGCTGCTACCACTACTACTACTACTACTGCTAATGCTGTTCCACCTTCTCCTCCTTCTCCTCCTTCTCCTCCTTCTTTTTCTTCTACTACTGTTGTTGTTGCTATTGTTGCTGCTCTTGCTGGTGGTTGTTCGCGGCCGCGGGTTTTGGCGGGTTTCCACGAGCGACGAGCGCGCACACCACTGGCACACACCGCGGCCGCCGTGCATTCACCTCGTCCTCACACTTTGCGCCACTGCTGCCGTTACCGTCACTATCGCTGCCGCCACTACCACTTTTAATGTTATTATTTTCGCCTTTGTTCTTAATATTATATTTTCCGTTTTTATTTTCGATATGTTTCTTCGACAAAACTTTATTATTTTGTGATGTCGCGATCGGTTTTTATAAGAATTTCCTCGTGCACTGAAACGAGACCAAAAATCGTTTCGCCACGCTACTTTTTGACACGTATTAAGATTACACACCTTTAAACTAACCTTGTCACCTTTGAAATAAACAATTGCAAATATCGACTCACAAAATAACGTATACAAACTGTTCAACGTCCTTACACTGAACACGAGATTTGTATCCCCTAATCGCGGAGATACCGCATCACTTTCACGGGCGAACATGGAGCTCGATCCATGCCGAGTGTTTTGTAAAATGTCCGCATCTCCGTTTTGTGGCGCTTCTGATCTGTCGTCTTCTGTCTCTTAATACTTTCACCTTTTCCATGTGGTTTTTGCTTGCTACTCAGGTTTACCAACTTCTATATAATGTTTTTATGTAATTTTAAAGTAAATATCTTGGATGTTATATGTGTATTATTTTCTTTTATATCATTTTTATTAATATTAATTATTTTATTAAAATTCTATAAATTCAGACTTAATGTTTACTTAGTTTTACACAAATTATTATGTAAAGTGTTATTCATAATTCACATAATATCATAGATTAGGTTATTTTAATCTTATAAAATATTAAATCAATAAAAAATTTTAATTCAAATATTCTTGTCTATAAATAAATTTTAAATATATATATATTTTTTTTAATAAATTTTTAATGTTTAAATATTTTTTTCTAATAAAGATTTAAAAACATTTAAAGTAAGATTATATGAATATTATTAATATTACAATATAATATAACAAATATTATTGATAACATTTAATATTTATATTTATGATATGATTTATGCATATACTTATTAATAATATATAATAATAAAATCAAATTTTTGATCGATTTTTAAAAACAATTCATCAAGAAATAAATAAAATTTATAAAATAAAGTCAATTTACACAAATCGTATTTATATATATATATATATATATATGAAATAAAACAAAAAAATAATTGATCGATCATATGAAAAAATAAATTAAAATTATCGTATTAATAAAAAAATTTATTTTAACTAATTGTGAATTATAAAATTTAAAAATTAAAATTATTTAAAATTTAAAAATTTTAATTTAAAATTAAAATTTAATTTAAAATTTTTGAATATTTAATTTAAAAATTTATTGATCTTTCATATTTTAAATTTAAAATGAATTTTTTTTAAGTTAATATATTATAATCAATATTAAATATAAATTTTTATACGCTTAATTTATTATTTGAAAATACAAATTTTTTATGATTTTAATAAATTATATTTATAATCATATGATGAATTCTATAAATAATATATCATATTAAAAATAAAGTATATAATAATTAATATTTAAAAATTAATTAATTAAATTAAAAATTCATAATAATTTATACACTTTATTTATAATGTATTTATATAAATAGTACTATATATACCTAAAATATTCATCATATCAATTTTAATAAGCTAATATAAGAATTTAATGATAATGATGAATGAAATAAATGAATTTAATAATTTTTTTTAAAAAAATGTTTTATATGTTTTATATTATATTATATATAAAATTCTTAAACAATTTGTTATTAAATTGGCATTAAATTTCTATAATTTGAAATATGACTACATAAAATATGCACATTTATGTATGTTGTCATTACGTATTGATTTTGATGTCAAATATAATATCAACTTTGCACAAATTTACACAAATTTGTATTAAATTTGTATCAAAAAGCTTGATATACAACCTCATATTTTAGCAAATACATAATAGCAAAAAAATAAATCTTAAATAGTAATCATAAATAGACGCTATTATAATCTTTCAATGATTAAAATTATTATAATAATAAAATATATAATATATAAATACTTACAATTATTTACTAAAAATTAATATTATTCATATATATTTTGATTTATAAATATTTTTTGAAATAAATAAGATATATAAAATATTATTTACGATTATTTACAATTATTATTCTTATTAAAATATACAAGTATAACTTCAACTTTATTTTTTTTCCTCAAAATCTTTTTTTGAATAATCATTAAATTCAGAAAAAATTATGTATATTCATAGTTCATATGATTTCTTGTTTCACATCTTTATTATAACTTGATGAATATGAAAAAGAAAATCAAACAAAATATATTAGTATTAATGAGATATATAGTAATATAATAATATTAATTATTAAAAATAAAATTTAATAATAAAATTATTAAAAAGATATAATAATTTTTATATATCATAAATATAAAGAATAAAAATATCGTTATATCAAATGAGAAGTAGATTCAATTTAGATGGTTAGCTTCAATAATAAATTATATTAAATAATGAATTTATTCTGCAAATAAAAAGCTTATTATTAATATATTGTACATAATTTTATGTAACATATTCATAGATAATTATATGATAGTTATTATGTAAATAAATATAATACTTATATTTTAATTCTGTTGGACATTTATTATTTTTATAGTCTTGGCATTATATGTAATATTAATACCTGTAATAAAATATAAATATATAAGATTAATGAAAATATGATATTTTGAAATATATAAAAAAATCAATGCATATAAATTCAATATTATTAATGAAAAGCAATAACAATAATTGTATTTGTTTAAAAGCCAAAAAAAATAGGAAAATTTTAATATCAGATCTTACATATTTTCACTATTTATTATAACTATCTAAAAATTATATAATGTTTTATATATATATATATATATAAAACTTTAGATAAATAGATATGATAGATATAGATATATATTATATAAATATATTATATAAATATATTATATATAAATTTTCATTATATATATAATGAAAATATTATGGAGTATATAAAATATACATACAGAATTTATCATCTTGTTTTACATCATTACTATTATTGGTAATAAAAAATTTTTTGGATAAAATTAAATGGATTCAAAAAAAAAAATAAATTTTTATGTTATTAATTTTTTTTTAAGTGAATACATAGAATACATAAAAAATATGAAAATTATGAATGTATTTTATATATAGATTATTTTTCATTGTATTATTTGATATAAAAAATATTCTCTATATAAATATTAATTATGTCTAAACATCATTAGATAAATCTAAACATTCAGAAAATATTTTAATTTGTTAAAAATTAAAATTACAATTTAGTATATGAAAAACAAAGAACACACAAAACAGTATTTTATTTATGTTCTTTTTATCTTTAAAATACATTAAAATATTTTTTAAAATGCAAAAGTACATAATCTTATTTAAAAACAATATTAATGAATTTTACATTTAATTTTACATATCTTCTAAGCATTCATTTACAAAAAATTAAAACTCTTCCTAAAAACTAAATTTAATTCCATTTAATTCCATGTGAAATTTTTATTATGAATAATGATGAAAATTGAAGTGAATATTTGATAAAAAGTTTGATATATTAATGATGTATTTTCTATAGAAAAAATTATAATTCTTATTATAATTCTCATCTAAAAAAATAAAAGTATTGCACAATGCAGTACAATAATATACTTAAAGTGTATAAAATCCTATCCTGAGATAAAAATAACCAATTTTAGAAAATTTGTCTATCTCTTATTTAAAATAATTATAATATTTTAAATACAACAATTATCCCATTCATATATTTAATTATAAAACTAGACCGTTATTTAAAAATATAAAACTAGCCATTGGTATGCAAGTCTATGATATTTTTATACCCTGCAACAATTTATATTATTTTTGCATATATTTCTCAATACAAAACAATTTTATCTCTTAATTTTTTTATTATAATTTGATATTTCTTTAAATAAAATAAAATGAAATTTAAAAATTGAAGTAATTAATAACATAAATATATATTGTGCAGTTCACTGAACTCTGTTAGATAAATGATCCTTGATTGAAATAAGTTTAATACTGTTTAACAATATGTTATATACTGAATTTCATGATTATTGAAAAGATAAAGTAATTCTATTATTATTTTTTCTATTAAAAATCTATTTTCAACATTATGTTGATGAAATGCTTATATTGAATTCATTTCTTACAATATTTCTAAAATAACAGAATATTTATTTTACATATTATTTTCATAAACATGGGAAAAGAAAAGATTAAGATATCTGATGTTATTAATTATGCAAAAGATCATGCATATTAAAAGAAACTTGACTCATATGAAGATTTTCTTAATTATTTTTTGTCTTATTTGCAAAGAATAAATATTTCAAGTACTATATTTGCAAAGTTTAAATATTTAACAAATGGATACTGAGAAAAAATAATAAGTAAATATTTCAATAAAAATTAAATAAATATAAAAAATAAATTAAATCATTCTTTATATATAATTATATAAAGAAAAAGAAAATATTTATATATATTTATTTATCAGTATGTATACCCAACATTAAAAATTCTCAAAATTCAATGTATTTTTGTATATAATTCTTTGTATATAGAATATTTTTAATATTCTTACAATGTCTTGAAAATTTAAATGGATAATTATTTTTAATTATTTACTTTTGAAGAAATAAGAAATTTATTTAGAAAATAATTTAGAAGAATACAAGTATTTTTCATTTATCGATGTAAAATAGTAACTTATAATAATTATGTATAAAAATGAATATATCCAAAAAAAATTCAAAAAATTTTCCATTCCAATTAATAGTAAATGAAATTAGAAATTATTTTAATCCAAAATATTAATATATTCTTAAGAAACCTTTGAAAGATTAATTTTGAAGATTAAAAATTAATCTAAATACAAGAATATCAGTTAAAGTTATGACCAATTGAAATTTATATTAAATGAAATAAAAGAATGAAACTGCTATATTATATTTTGTTTCTGTTTTACTTTATTTAATTTTTATTATAACTTAACTTTTTTATAACTTAATAATTAAATTTTAATTAACATTTTTTTATGTTAACTTTTGCATATTTTATACGTTTTTTTTTTTTTTTTAGTTTTAAAATAAACTTTCCAAAGATATTTTATAATATATTATTAATAATATATTATAGATATTATTAATAAATTCTATAAATATATTATTAATCTACATATATCTATTATATATATTATTATATATATGATAGATATGATGATATATATGATGATATATATGATTTTCAATTCTAAAAGAATGATTTATATTATTTAAAAACGGTCATTTATAAGTAAAAATTTTATATTTTAACTAAAACATAAAATATTAAAATATCAAATGTTTCTAATAATTTAAAATATATCTAATACATTAACTTAATTTAATAAAACTTAATTTTATTGGTACTTCAAAACCATTAAAATTGATATCTCTTTGATATTAATTTCCAAATCAATAATAAAATTATAAAAGAAAATATTATTATTGATTATTAAGTTTTGGAATCTAAATTTCCACTACTATTTATATTAAAATGTAAATTTATAATCCATTATAAAATTTATAATATATTGAATAAATCAAATATTAGTAGATTTATTTTAAATATATATCCAAAATTTAATTATATCATCTTAATTGCAAATTTATAGATATTATGAATTTCAGCTTTAATACCAAAATGTATATATTTTCTTAATAATATATTAATTATAAGATATAATATCATATTGAAAATATTTTAAATTTTAGAGAAAAGAAAAATATTCTAAGAAAAATAAAAAAGATATTGCTTTAAATATATATATATTAATATAATATATATAAATTTATCATTATAAAAAATATATTATCATCAAAAAAAAAATTTATATGTTATTATTATTAACAATAAAAGAATTTGCTCTATATAATGAAAGATTTTAAGATTTTCTAAGGAATTTTTAAATTTAATTTTATGAAAACTTATATTCTTTTTCTCAATATTTAGATAGAAAGATTTAACAAATTTAACAATTTAACAAATTTAACAATTTGAATTTATTTAGATTTTTTTACTTTTTTTTTATACATGGTATATGATGGTATATTGATATATGCTAATGAAAAAAAAAGAACAGTAAACAATATGACATTCCCTTATTTTATAAAACAAACAATCATCATATTAATCGTTTGTAGATAAGATATTTTTATTTAATGTATAATTTTCGTACATTGGACTATGCATTTTTTTTTTAATTATTATAAAATAGAATTAATACATTGTATAATAAAATATATTATAATAAGTTAATAATAATAATAATATATTATTATTATTAATATAATTAGATTAATCTCTATGCATTTATGCATGAATGATATATTCAATATAAAAAATCAATATAAAAAAAGTTATATATTTAACAAAAGCATCCGTATAAATATTTACTGTTTTTGTAAAACAAATAAACGAATATATATTTCAAAATATATATAAGAATTCATTAATCATCATACAGCAATTCTTAATAAGAATATCTGAAAGAAAGCAACAAACATTAGATAATTTTTTTAATATAGCCAAAATAATTATTATTTTAGATTAATAATAAAAAAAAACTTAAAAAAAGTTTTTTGATTTTTTATTTTCACAAACTTGTAAAATAAAAAAATCAAAATTCTGAAATTTTCATGTACGATCATGTATAATTCAATTTTCATTTCATATTCTTTTATTTCATTTTATTTTTTCAATAATTGTTTCTTTTTTTATTTTATCGAAATTAATTTTTTTCTATTTATTGTTAAACTTTTAATAATAACAATATATATATATATTAATAATAATAATGTTACAATAAATATTTTTGTTTATACCATCACCTTTATTGAATAAACTAAAACAAAAGATTATTAAATATATTCAATATAAAATAATATTATTATCGGTGGAAAGCAAAGAAAGCAAAGAAAAGGAATCAAAGATATTGTCAATTTTCAAGAACTATTATGTGAAAAAGAAGAAGAAAAAGAAGGTATTTATGAAATATTTATGAAATAGAAAGATTTTAGAGAAGATTTAAAAAAATTAAAAATGCAAGTAAATGTACTAAAAATTACAATAATATATATTATTATTTATATAATATTTATATAATATTTATATAATAATATAAATAGTAAAACTATTAAATTCAAGTAATGAGATTTCCTTTTTCAGAAATAGAAATTTCATTGTAACCAATAAAATTATTCTAAGGAATCGAATTCATCAATAGAAAATGATGAATTATAATTATATGATGAATAAAAATTAAAGACTTATAAAGTCTTAACTTATATATCAAAACAAGAATTAAATATATATTGATTTTCTTTATTATATCATAATATCATCTACATTAAAAAAATCTTAATATTAAAAAAAATAATTTGCTAAAGACATTAATGTTTATAAGATTTATTAAAATATTATTGGAAACAATTAAAAGATTAAAAAATATAAGAAATGTCTTAAAGTAAATGAAATTTGTACTTACATTATTTCAATTCTTTTATTTGCAACAAAATGAATTTTTCTTTTAAAGAAATTTAAAAATAAATCAAAAAAAAGGCACGAATACAAAAGCCAAAATTCTTCATTCATTAAATCATTGGTATAACTGCAACAAATACAAATTTTAATTCTTCTTTAATATAATCTTGAATTTATCTTAAAAATTCATTTATTAATGATATCTATTTCATTTAGATAAAATTTTCAATACATTTTCAATGTTGGAGCTTTTAATTTAAATTTTTGTTTGAAAAAGCAATTCAATATATATATGATTTTATGCAATAATTTGGGTTACATAAATAGCTTCTTTTATATAAAATAATAATTATAAGAGCAATATATGATATAAATCATTTTTTATATTCTTATATATAATTATATTTATTATTATTAAATTTGTCTGATAATATTTTTATATATTTCTTTTTAAAAAGAAACATAAAAATATAAATGATGATAAGTTAAAAATATAAATTAATGCACAGTTTTGAAAATAATCTGAAATAATTTAAGAAAGTACAATTATTTCATTAATTAAAAAGAGAAAGAAAAAAATTTTGAATAAAAATATAAAAATTTAAAAATTAGCATTAAATAATGAAAATATTTTTCTGTATTTCTGAAAATAGTTGTTTTTGACAATTATGAAAATAAAAAAAAAATTAAATTGTTTAATTAAAAATTACAATGTTTCATATTCTTTTTCATTAAAATTTAAAAATTTCTTATTTTAGATTATTAAAAATTTAATATTTATTAATATAAGTTATTAATATTTCCAATTTGAAAAAAACATTTTTTTTATTTTTATACTGTAAAATCTAAAAGTAACTTTTAATTTTGTTTTTTGATTGAAACTATATAATAATCAACGCACAACAGAACTTTCCTAGCAGCAAGAAATTACGAAAGAGAGTTTAAATTTGTTTCAAGAACACAAATGTTTTTATTTTTTTATCAATTCAAATCACAAATAAATATATAATATTTATTTTTTTTAATTAAACTCATTTTGAATACCAAAAAATTTTAATTTTTTTATTTCTTTTAATAGTTTTTAATAAAAAAAATCCAAAAATATTAATTTTAAATTTAAAAATCCATTAATTATATTTATTCAAAAATTATTTGTGTACAAAATTAGTGATTTTGACATTCATTTGGCAGATTAGGACGCCATATTAGTTCATCCAATGAACAAAGTTACTATTTGCATATGATGATGATGATTATATAGGCACAATAAGTCAAATTCAACTATATAAATTTATTTATTTATTTATATGATTATTAATGGAAATAATTAAAACAATTTATACTTATTAAATAAATAATATTTTTGAATTACTGAGTTTATCATATAATATAAATAGATAGATTTCTTCCCCGGGATAGAATGATTATTATTTCAATGTTATTTTTTTCATACAATACAATATAATCATATTGAATTGTTATATGCATGTAATCCAAATTAATTATTATATATATATATATATATATATATATATATATATATATATATATAATCCATACCATGATAATGATAGCATTATATATATTTTACTTAATAAATCAGAAAAAATTATGTATTATAATCCATATCTGTATAGTCAATTTTATCACATCTAAATTGTCATCATTCTCACGTAATGATAATTTTTTTATGGAATTAATTGATTACAAATCATCTAAGTAACTTGTCAAATACGCTTAAAATCACTAATTTTATATACAAATAATTTATTAACTAATGGATTTTTAAAATTAATATTTTTGAATTTTATTCATTATAAGATTAGAAAACACAAAAAAAAAAATTAACAATTTTTGCTTTAAAGTTAAAATTAATTTTTTTTTCTTAAGATTAATCTAAAGAAGATTGATTTGGAATTTTTATTTTAACACTCTGTAATAATTTAAATTATGATCGATTTTATTTGAAATAATTAATAATTAAATTTTATTTTTTGTATAATAATACAATAAAATTACAGTTATTTATTTAAGAAAATCGAATTAAAAAAAAACGAAATTGGCTACAATTATTATTTAATAATAATATTAAAATCAAAATTAAAATATGCGAATTTATTATACTTTATTTTATTATATTTTATTTTTAAAATTTTTTAATCCAATTCAATTTTATTAAACTTTTTAATAAACTAAAAAATATAAATAAAAATAATTAAAAACATAATTATAGATAAAAGAATCTCTGAAAAGAGCAATATATATTGATGCTGTTTTGATCACATACCTATATAAAATTAGACATATCTATATTTATAAATGTAAAGTCAAATTGAAACAAAGTAATGAAGAAAATGTAATATCAACTTGTAATTAAAATTTAAAATGGTGAAATCAGACATATTACAAACAATTATTCATGACTAATAAAACATCCTCTGAAAAAAATATTTAATTGATTGATTTTGATAGATCTAATATATTTATAAACATTAGAATTTCCAGATATCGACAATATTTTTTTCCTTCTATTATTAAATATATTCTATTTCTCTTCGACAAATTTTTGATGCTTGATTTTGATTTGATAACTATTGTATTACGTTATATGACATTATAAATCACGATACAGTACTGTTTATATTAAAAAAGCAAACTCTTTAGGGAAATTTAGCTTGTCTGATAACTGTGCATAATGTATTTTTGTCTAACAATGGAAATAATGATATAAAATAATCATTTATTTTTCTCTTGCGAAAATTTACCGGAGGGGAATTGATTATAATGATTGAAAAAATATTGTCGTCATCAAATAAGTCTAAATTAAATATTAAATAAATATATATATTTCAAAGTGTTATATTTATATATACCATATTATATATTGCTATATATAGAATATAATGAATAAAATATAATAAAATCATGTATCGCTGAAGGATTGTTTGTTCTATTCTATTCCTATGCCTGCAAGATTTCTTATTAAGCACAAACAGTATAAAATTACATATTTTTGAATAATCTTTGAATAATTATTAATAATGGATATTGCAACATATTGTATGAAGAATTTCAAAAAATAACAAAAACATGATACAATATTCTCCTAAATTTACATTTATTTTAAATTTTGATTCACTAAAAATATAAAATTATGTTAAAGATAATACCTCATTTTCGAAACTTGCAAAAAGTAAATATATCAAAATTATTTTATTTTTTGCAATTATTTTAATAATATTTTAATAATTATGAATATATATTTTTTCTCTAAAATAAAAAAATAATTAAAAATTATTATTAATATCTTAATTAAAATTTAATTTTTTCAAAATTATAATTTCTGAAATATATAAACATTTTAATAAATAGTTATTTAGAATTATAAGAATAATGATTATTGATATTATATAATTATGATTATATGATAATGATAAGAATAAATGAAAAATTACCAAATAAAAAAATAAAATATATATTTCAAACAACAATTGATTATTAAATTGCATTTTGTAAATAATTATACATTGCTTTAAAAATAAAAACTTCAATCATTATTTTGTCATGTAACATAAGATCATATTTTATTATTTCATTACAACAATTATTTGAGACTTGTTTATAAATAATATATGATAAAAGAACAGATTTGGCGCAAGCTTTACTATAAGATTTAGTGCGTTTTTATGTAAGCGTTGGTATAAGTTTTTACATTTTTAGTGGGAATTTGTTATTTGAATTAATATTAACAATATCAATCAAAGTTTATATTAAATTTAATGACATTTTGATACTAAAACTTGTATCAAAAATTTAATTTCAAATTTAACAAACATAGATTTGATCACAGATAAGATTCTAGATTTTTAAAATCAGATATCACATTCTTATTTGGAGAAAAGAAAAAACTTATTGGAGAAGATACGATTGTTACGCTGCAGAACATGTAAGGTATGTTTTCATGCAATACTAAATATCATGACTTTTGTTATATGACATTATAATTATATGTATCATAATATCACATTCAATAAAAAAATTATAAGATTAATCATAAAAATTATAATTTTAACTATTATATTAAAATGTATTTTATATATATCTCGATTGATAACATAACAATTGCGTCTTTAGTTAGTTTTTTCCCTTCTATTATTCAAATGAGAATATAACATCAGATTTTGAAAATTTAGATTCTCATCTAGCAAAGCTGGACTTTAGCTTAAGGGTTGTTGTTTTAATCAAAATATAAATGATGGATAATTTTACTTTGCAAAGTTTAAAAAAAGATTTTGGCACATATTTTCAACAGTTTGTATTTTTAAGTTTATTATTTTAATTATTTTTATTATATATATTTAATGCATTTAATTCTTTTTTTAAATTAGGTATTGTTTACATCATAAAATATTAATTAAAAAAAATAAATGCAATGCTTTTATAGTGTCTAACGTTTGTGATTTAAAAAAATGTATAGCTGCTGTTAATTGTCTCAAATTCAATATTAATAGGAAACTGAAGAAACTACAGACAGATGCCTTATTTATAAATTCTTTAAATCCTATTTATTATATACCAAGTATAATATTTTCAAATCTTTTTTCATATGTCTATAATATGTCTATAATATATTTATAATATTATAAAATAAATTTTTATATTTTTATCATTTATATAAAAAAATATATTAAAATATGTGCAAATTCATTATAATTATAAATTTTAAAATATGAAATTATTATTTTAGAATTAGATGAACAATATAAAATTCAAGAAAAGATAAATAGGAATGATAACCAAGATAAACAGTATAAGATAAAAAAGAAGAAAAACTTCCATAAAGAAATAACGTATCACAATATTTTTCTTAATAATTTAAACTTAAATATTTTTTTATGTAATACATCTCAAATATTACCATATTATACTAATTACAAAAGTTTTTCAATTTGTATTCTTAACATAGATAAAAAAGGACATGAAATATATGATTTTATTACAAAAGGAAATAGAAAAGATGCTATTGCCATTAATTATGAAGATTATTTTTTACTTATAGAGAAATTTCAGAATAGACATAAAAAATTCAATTACTATAGTGTTCTAAAGCATTTAATTTGTAAGCAAAAGTATAATGAAAAAACAAAATGCATATATGAGATTAATAAAAAACAATTGAAAAATTTTTTTGATCTTATATTTGCTAAGGTAGTTCCTAAAAGATTATTTGGAAGCATAACAAATTTAAAAAAAATAAAGAGAGCTACATTTCAATTATTAGATACACCTTGTTTTAAATATTTTAATCTAAAACCTATTATTGAAAAATTAGATGTATGTAATTTTTTTACTATAATTAAGTTATATAATAAGATAAAAATACATTTATATATTTTAGATTATTAACATTACATGGTTACAAAATGTTACAAATGTAAAAACAAAATGGCTTGTTATGGCACAATTTGTAAAATGGTTTTTTACTGAATTTCTTTTCAATATATTATATACTTACTTTCATATAACGAAAGTTTCTGGAAATACTAATGAAAGATTATATATTACACGTTTTACTTGGAATAATATCCAAAAAAAGTTCATTAAAGAAGGAATACATTCAAATACATTACAACCAAATATTAAACGTAATACATGGAATCCATCAATAGGCATATATAAATTACTTTGTAAATATTCTGATGTGCGACCTATATTCAAACTTAAAAAGAAGTAAGTTATTTTACATTCTTCATCAAAGAAATTAATCAAAAAGTTATTTTTTAATTTTTTATTAGATTTCGTGATACTGATTATTTGTTTATAATATTTAAATTTTTGAAACAATTGTATGTTACAAATTATGAAGTTATTAATTTTCCGAAAAAATGGAAATCAATTGTTCAAAAACTTAATTCAAAAACTGAAAAATTATATTTTGTATGTTGTGATGTAATAAATGCTTTTGGTTCTATTATACAAGGTATAAATATTTTCAATTTTTAATATTTAATATATTTATACATATATAAAATTTTAATTTTAAATTTTCATTTAGTTGAATTATATAACATTATACAATCACTTTGTAAGGATCTTCCAGAAAATTTAATACTTAAATATTATACAATGAAATCTGAAATATCAAAAAAAGATAATACATATCACAAATATTTTTCTGATTTGCAATTACCTTTCCCATCTGATCAATTTTATGCAAATTTAGTTGATAATCAATGGTATCAATTAATAAACAAAAGTTGGTTATTAGAAAGTATTTCAAAATATATTTTTTATCAAAGGGTAAGAAATAAAGAAGAAAAGAAGAAAAGAAAATAAAAATAAAAAAATTATTTTATGAATTATGTAAATATTGTTTAAAATTAATGGAATATAAATTTGATGAAACATAATATTTCAATTTATAGATAAAAATAAATAAAAATATTCATATCATAGGAAAAGGAATTGTTCAAGGTTCAATGTTATCACCTATTTTATCAGATATATATTATAATTATATATTAAATAAAGAAATGTCAACATATTTAAAAACAGGAGAAATTATAAAATATATGGATGATATTTTATATATAACTGAAAATAAAACTCTTGCAGAACAGTAAGATAAATAAGATATAATTAAATTTATAACGTATTGTATTTTATTAATCATTCTGTATTATGAAATAGATTTTTGGAATTAACAAAAAAAGGAATTCCTCAATACAATTGTTATTTTAAACAATCTAAAACTCAAAGTAATTTAATTTCTGACAGAAATAAAATTGTTAAAAAGAATATTATTTACATTGGTTATAAAATTAATTGTACCACATTAGAAATAGAGCTTAAACGTTCAGATACAGCATTGTGTCATTCAATATCATTTTTAAAACCAAGTAAATTATCTCTTCTGAAGTAAGTAATTGTGTAATACATACATATATATATTATAAAAAAAATATTATATCTATTTTTTATTTTATTTTATATAATTTTTAATTATAAATTTTTTTTAGACATCTCTCAATGCGATTAAGTAATGTAGCAACTTTTAGACTATCAAAAGTTATGCTAGACCATACAATTAATTCTAAAAAGACTATAATGAGAATATTAAAAGAAGTATGTGTATTACAAGCAAATCGTGCTTGTATTTTAATAAAAGATCTCTTTGATAATGTGCACAATCATATTCAAAATATATTTAAAATTATTAAAAGTACCAATGAAAAAATTACAAGATATATTATAAGAATGTTTTTGATATGTATGATATCTTAATTTTTATATAATTCTAATGTATATGAATTATTGGTTTATATATGTTAATATAAAATATAATTGTAATATTAATATTTATTTCAGCACAACAAAAAACAAGTAAATTAAAAATCTACAAGTGGAACAATCAAATTCTACATATATTATGGACATCTTATAAAAAAGTTTTTATGAAAGACAACATTTTACGACAATATTTTATCACATTTTTTTCATAATATTTAAATAAATAATATAAACATAATTCTTATAATTTATATCTATTTTTATATATATTTTTAAATATTATATCAATCTTTAAACTAGGAAATACTTATTTTTATATTTATCTAAAAATTTATTTTCATATATTGAATACTATTAATACTTATTTGAAATTTTTCTATTATTAAAAAATTTTTTTTAATAATTAATTTTAATTTAAATTTATAATTTTTTTTACAATTCAACATAAAAAATTGAAACAAATTATTGTAAAAAAAATATTTTATAAAATGGAAAATGAGATATTGAAATTGAAAATTTTATAATTTTAAATAAATAAAAGTTATTTACTTGATTATAATTATATGATACATTATAATAAAAAAAATTAATAAAAATTTAATAAAATTTTATATAATATACAATTTTAAACAATTAAAAGATTTAAAAATAAATTTTTATTATTTAAATCTAATTTTGTATTATCTAAGTGTTGGAATCTAGATAATGAAGTTAGTACTATTTCTCAAAAATGGCAATATTTTCAGCATGTCAACTTTTGTAATTATAAATTTAATATCTGTTGAATAAATTTATTTTATAATTAAATATTTGTTTTTTTTAATTTTGTATTACATTCATAATTAAAAAATGAAGTGAAAATTGAATGTATTCATACAGCTATAAGATATATTTAAAAAAATATCAGAAATATAAAAATATAATTTAGTATAATTTAAATACTTAAAAATTATTTCTGTTGTGATTTATAATTCTATACTATCCAATATAAATATTGAGTTAATTTTATCATTTATAATTTAATTTAAATATTTATTTGGGATAATTTTGAAATTGATCTTTTTAAAACTATGGAATCATATAAAAAATTGATAAATGGTAAAAAAAATCATGCTAAATGATGTTCAATTTACTATTGGTAAATAAATTTTTTATTAAGAATTTAAAAAATAATTTTTGACATATGATCAGTCAAAATGAATTATAAATTATAACTTTTTACTTAATAATCCAAAATACAAAATTAAATTAAAATAATAAATTAAGTTATAATATATATATATATATGTATGTATGTATGTATGTATGTATAGATAAATAAATATAAATGTATAGATAAATATAAAATATATATATAAATGTATAGATAAATTTTGTTTCAAATATCTATTTATTTCAATACATTTACAATGTGAATTTTTCTATAAAAAATTTGATATTCACTTCTAATAGAATTCAAATCCAAAAATTGAATTTAATTATAATATAATGGAAAGATGGATTCAAATTTAAAACTCTTATATAAAGAGAAAACAATCTTAAAATTCAAGATATATAATTAATATAACAAGAGTTTTAAATTACAATTCGAAGTTAGAGTTATATATATATATATATATATATATTTTTTAAAATATAACAATGCAGATAAGTAATTGAAAAAAAATTAAATTCAATTTTTGTATAGACTTATTAGGTTACAATATATTAAATGATTAGTATTAATGACTTTAATATATGTATATTATTTGGATTTGTTTGTTAGGTTTAAACGGCAGTTTATGTTCAATAATTTAAGTATTCGCTATGAATAATTAAACAAAGAAAAGTTAAAACTTCATTTGAAAAATTTTTAATGTTAATTTATAATTAATTTAATATGATGAATTGATATGAATTGATATGAATTGTTTTTTAAGATATGAAAAATATGAAGTTTCTTACAATATCCTGTTTTATTCACGCATCTTAAAAAGGTTATAAATTTTCTTAAGATTTGTCCTATTTTTTTGATGTATTCTTTCTCTCATATACTTCTTTACATATTTTTTTTCTTATATACATTTTCATATATTTATGAAATATGTATTTACTAAGTATTTAGTATTGCTACTATTTACTAAGTATAGCATTATTCTTAACGCGATGATTTTTTTCATCTCCTCTTCGCTTAAGAGATTCAGAAGAGGAATCATTGATACACAAGACAAAATTCAGTTCATTATTGAACTTCAAATTTCAAAAAAAATGATCGAAACATCGCAAATCAAAAAAAAAAAATTTGTTTCAAAATTAAATTAATTATACATTTCGAGTTTTATTTTAGAAAGATCTATAATATCTAATAAATGATTAACATTATCAAAAATTGTAACTTCATTTTGCGCATTCTTATTAACCATAGAAATTCTATTTATAAATTAGTTTTCTTTCATCTTCTCTTAGTTATATTTTCGATAAAAAATTATTGAAAAATCAAGATCTATAATAAAAAATCAGAATTTAATCAAATCTTAATTAGAATTCACAGAAATTAATCAGATAATAAGAAAAATTGCAAAAATCGATATTATTAAAAATTTTGCTTTCGCTCAAATGATTTTGATTATCCTTACAAGAATTATAAATTTTTTTTCTTGAATTAAATCATTTATTTAAAATTTTATGAATTTTTTACTATAATTTTCATATTAAGAGAATTTTTTTGTTAAATAGAATAATTTTGTTAAAAAAACAGTAATATTGCAATGCAATAATGGAATCATAAAATCATCTAAATCTTGTGGATTATTTATGGATAGCATTGTTTTCTATAATTGCAAGTAAAATAAATAATAATTTGTATAACATATTTTTTTTCTAAAAATTAAAGATTATGTTTTGAAATTTAGTCTGTTTTATGCCTTTACTTATGAATCGTTGACATAAATACATCACACAAAATTTTATTTCATCATTACTTGATGATTAATATAAGATCAATTTCTGTTATTCGTTATATTTTTCATGATCAATTATCAATTTTCTTCCATCATTTCTTTAATATGAGATTTAATAATTTATCAATTTGTAATGCGTTATTTGCAATATATTTATTTTTTTTATTTTCGAAAATTTTTCGTGGAAGTTTGCAAGACAGAAACGAATTTTATCTGATAATAAAGCAATAATAGATATAAAAGATATAATAGATATAAATTTATTATAATTTTTTATCCAATGGTAAACTTTTCTATATTGTATAATTTATCTATATCTTAATGAATTTTAATATTCATAAATTAATAAAATCATAAATTGAAAGTCGAAGTATGATGCAACAACTAATGTATTATTTTGGTTTGTACTGTTCATATAATATAATATTAAATTTTGTATAAAATAGAAAATAGATATTTTCATATTTTTGATTTCTATGATTTTTAAATATATATATACATATTATAAAAATCAATATTTTTTAAAATATAAAATAAATTTTTTTTAAATATATAATTATTATTCGATCTTTTTTTTTTATTTGTAAAAAATTATTAGTATCATACATTGAATTTTGTCTATAGCATATATGTTGCATCTATACGCAATTTATTCGCAATTCTATATGCGAAATCGTAAAAAATGTCTAAAATATTTTAAGAATTCATGAATTTAAAAAATAAAATATAAAGCAATTCTTAGACTGAAATTAATATATTAATCAAATAATGATATATACTAAGCTGATAATCATTTGGTTGTCGACAAATATTTATTAGTTTTCGCATTATGAATTGGAAGAATTTCTGTATAATGTCTAAAATTATAACTTATAATATCCAACTTTATATATAATATGTATTATATAATACATATAATCCAATCATTGAACTGAAATTTTATTATATTATATAAAAGAGATAGAAATTGAGAAAAATTAGAAATATAAAATTTTATCTGTTTATATTTATTAGTTTCCAAAATTATTTAATATATATTAATATTCAATATTTAATATTTAATATAATATAATATTAATATAATATTGTAATGATGATAATGGACATAAGTTAATTGTTATAGAATAAATGTTTGTAAAATGCTTTTCGACAGATAATATATAATAACAAGTGGTATATTTTTTTAAAAATAAATGGATTGCATTAGTATGGTATATCTGCGTATCTATAAGAGAACAAGATCTCTTATAGCAGGTAATTGTATCCGACAGTTATAATCATGATATAGTTAGAATAAAACTATTTATTTATCGTATTTAGTCAAACTATGACATATTCACAATAAGATTTTCTTTATAAGTAACAATAGATATCATAATAATCATGTCTGACGGACAGAGCGATGTTTATAAATTATCTAATTTTTTATCTAAGTCAGACTCTCTTTACCAATGAAGTCTCGTGTCCTTACAAAAATCTTTTCTAATTCAATTGATAGGATTTCAATTTTCCGGTGGATACACTAATAACCAATAATATCACAGTTATTGTCTGACTTGTAACACTCTCAAGTTCGAGGAAAATTCGAATTAAAATTAAACTAGAATGATTTGGTTACTGTTGTATGAATCATATTTGGAGTATGTCACCGTTGAGATCGGATTCCATTTCAGGCTAGTATGTCAAAAATATACAATTATAAGTGTCGACTAAATTCTCAAAAATGACAATCTTTTCAAATAACATCATCCCTTTAAATTTAATAAAAGTCTACGAGCAATAACAACAGAAAAAGACTTTTATGAGGAATTTCTTCGAATAAGCTGTTTATAAATTTCGCGAACAATAAGTTTGCGAACAATTAATGAAAATCTTTCGATACTATATATTGAATACTATCTAGACACATATGTAAACACATATGTACATATATAAATAATGTTAGCATCAATAATCATTTTTATTATTATTATTTATTATAATTTATTTATATATATTTATTATAATTTATTGTTTTTAAAAAAATAAGACTTGTTTTATATTTTTATATTCTTCGGAAATATTAAATCATTCGTGAAATATTCAATCTATGGACAGATATTAAGTATGATGATAATTTATTCGTTATATACATGTTTTGAGTGTCATGTATTTGTAGAAATATAAGATAAAAATAAATGGTAATTTCATATACATATTTTAGTAATACATATTATATAGACAATATTTAATATATTATAATAATAGAAAATTTTTATTAATATTTCAAAAACTGATAAATACACAGTTAAAATTTTATATTTATATTTTAATTAGAATTTTAATAAAAAGTATGTATTTAGATTGAAATATAATACACAAATAAAGAAGTTGATTAATATAAATAAATTGCCAAATGGCAAATGAAAATAATTTTAACACATATATATATATAAATAGAATTTAATATAATGATATCATTTTTTTGCAAATATCTTGAAAAATAAAATTGAACAATGATTGTATAACATATATAAAAAAAAATGAATCTGTCGATTAACTTTCTCTTCATCAATTTTAATAATTTTGAAATGTAAAAAGCATTATTTAGAAAATTTTTTTTATATTATTAACCGTTGATTTTATTTTTAAGTTATTTGTAAAAAAATCTTATTATATATTGAGTTTTGTTTGGATATGCGTTCATAATAATAGTAATATGCGATTTTCATTTTTCAATAACAAATGATTGTATGATATTCATATATATATATATATATATATATATATATATATATGTATATATCTTTTATTTTATTCTTTCTATGCATATAAAATTATAAATCTGCCTGCCAATAACCGATTATATTTAATAGATGTCATATATAACATTATAAATATATAATAAATATTATATATAATATTTAAGTATATACATTTAATAATAATATTAATAATAATAATTTAATAATAATATTAATATTTTATTAATATATATATTATATAATAAATATTATAGATATAATAAATATATATATATATATATAATATTATACTACTAGTTAAGAAATGTTATGAATTTTATAAAATTCGCAAAGTTTTATTAAGATATAGATATATTAATTGTAATTGAATATGATATCATAAAGTATTGAAAAAATATAGCTTTAATGTGAAGTGAAATGAAGAAAAAAAAATTATAACTGAAATTACAATTACAAATTACAATAAAAAACAGTTAATATATGAATCAGAAAAGTATTAATTAAAAATATTTTTAATAAAGTATTTATATGTTTTGATTAAGATTGAAATGAATCTTATTCGTGCGGTGATAAATTTATGATGTTATTTTGCTTAATGCTGAAAAACAGTGGTAGCACAATACAATAGAAATTAGTTGTCTTATGTTAAAATAATTTCAATTATAGGCATATAATCTGATAAATTATCAGAGGAAGCAACGTTAATTAGCTGATACAGAAAAAGAAGAAATGAATAAACTTAAATTATTATTATTAAAATTATTATTATTATTAATTATTATTATTATTAAATTATTATTAAACGTAAATTAATATATCTTTCAAGATTTGCTGAGAGTAAATGAGAATGAATCAAATAAGTTACAGTGATAATGGTTTTAATAATATAATATTATACTGACTAGATTGTGTCTAAAATTAAATATGTCAATGACATTAATAAGACCGATTCAAACTGAGATTTATTGTGATGTTTCTCTTATCGAAAGAAGCTATACGTAATTACTAATAATAATATAATAGTACATATATACTTGTGTAATAGATGAAAGATTGAAATTTGATCATGAAACCGATAAAGTTGATATGAATATAATCATGTTGATTTGATTCAAGAAACAGATTCAGTGAATATCATTTAATTTTTGTCTGTTAATAAGAATTTTTGTCTGTTAATAAGAAATTAGCAGAATTTTTCCTATTAAATTTTTTACTAAATATAGCGTTGAATAATCAACTTAATTGTAAATATTATCTGAAAATGTCGCAAAAAATTTTTGTGTTCTGAGTTAAATTTCTTTAATTTCATCATAGAAAAAATTCGTAAACTCTTTGTTTGATACTAGTGAATTAGCTATAAAGATAATTTTTCATTGAAATATGAATATCAGTCTTCTATCCCTTTTTTAATTAAATGAAAATCAAGACAAAGATTCTCAGATTTCTGAGATTAAGTATTAATAATTAAGATTTTTGATCAATTAAAGAGTTGGAACACATTATAGATTTTTGACGTTTATTAAATTTTAGATTCCTATAGTTATATAAATATTACTATGTTCAGCGAACTAAGATTCTGTTCACACTTTGCGATGGGTTTTTGTTACTTTTCGTTGGCACGTGTCCGTGCACGTGTCATGATAGGATGAAAAAGTGTTGTGTTTTGATTTTCATAAACATCTTTGGATCAACAATTCAATTAACGATTTATTGAAAAAAATTTTTGCAAAATTATCCTTGATCTTGAAATTCAAGATCAAATTTTTTTATTATTGAATTGTATTCTATTGGTGTAAATATATAAACATTGAATTCAAAGATATAGAATACATATAATAGAGACACAACATTTTCTTTTACTCTATATTGTTCATCTACAAAAAGTATGAATATTGTTTCAACCTGATATTTTTCATATCATTCGTAATTAATCGAGATAATTATATCTACAAATTGACAAAAAAAATAAACGAACATATTGAGTGTGATTGGAATAATTTCAATACCTTATTCAATATTTTATATATTCATTTCATAATTATTGAGAAAATAAAAATTTTATTAATTAGTTTTTAATTTTTTTATACTAAAATATTATTATTAGTTTGATAATTAATATTTTATTGAGTCTCTTAATGAAAATAAATTCAAATACAATTTTATACAAAATGTTGAAATTATTTTATTTTGAAAAAATTAATTTAGTTTGTTTTGAAAATAATTCGATTTAATTTAGAATTTATTTAGTTATTTTCACCAAGATAATTAAAAAATATAATAGTTAAAAACATATTATTTTAAAATAAATAATTTTAAGAATTATATAATTTTTTCTTATATTATAATATAAGAATATATTTCTTATATTATTATTATATTAAATACTTCGAAGATTTATCAGAACCTGAGTTTTCATTCAAATTTAAATCTTCCAGCATTTTTTCTATCCATAATCTTTTTCATAATATTTTTTTTTCGATATTTTCAATCTATTGAAAAAATTGAAAATTTGACAATATTTTTGCCATATTAATAATGAAATTTTATTTATAGTTTGTGTTGTTTATATTTTCTAATTCAATAATAAAATTCAATAATAAAAATTAATGCTCCAATATTATTTAATTTTTCTCTTGATTTTCGTTAAGCTAATTTTATGCAATTTAATATACTTGCTTATAGCCTTAATACTGGAATACCCTATAACTTCAAAATTTCATGAATTTTATACATTTTTTTTTTTTATGCTTATTTGCCTCTATTAATTATATTAATTATCAGCGAAATATTATTTTTAATTAGCCAATTAATTATCATTGTTTTTTTGTAATACATATAATATAAATTTACAATTTAATTTATTAAAAGATGAAATATTATTTATAATATTATTTTGTTAGTAATAATATTAATAATTTTATTGATACTATTGACATATATTATTGGATATTAATTTTTCTTTTATTCATTTTTCAAAATTCTCAGAATCTATTTGGCTATGATAATTCCAATTTAAATCTCTAACTTTAAAAATTAAATTTCTATAAATTTATTTTCTATATTCCGGCGCGATGTTAAAAATTATCAACTCACTACATGTTAAAAATATGAAAACACGGATTAAATTGATTCCCGAAATAATTTTGAACAACATTTTCTTTTGTTATAGCTTTATTAACGAGTTATTAACAAAGTTATTAATAAAAAACACTTGCTAGTCACAAAGCGCATAGATCAATCGAATCGTAATAGTAGTGTTGGCTATATGTTATCTGAGCATGAACAAATTCAAGCAATATATCAAAAAGTATATAAAAGTATAAATATAACAAATATTTTTTTATTGATACAAAAATTATATCGAATTATAATTTATTCAAAATCAATAAATAAATAATCAATGAATTAATTGTTATTTATTAAGATGAATAAATTGAATTTATTCATCATTCAAAATGAATAATATTAAATTATGATGTAAAAAGATGAATATAAAACTTTTTTAACTTTTGAATTATAAATAATATATATTTAGAAAAAAATAAATAATGCACTATATTATATTAAATTAAAAAAATAAATGATTAAGTAAAGAATGATTAAGTAAAGAAAATCATTCATCAAAAATTTAATTCAATTATTAAAATTCTTCCTTCTGAACATCATTTCTTAAGAATATTCAGACAATATTGAATTCTGATATTCTTTCTTAACATTAAATTGATTTTTAATAGATTTGCATGTAATATTAAACTGATTATTGATAAAATATCACCAAAAAATAACACAAAAGTATATCGTCGAAATTTAGTTCTACATAATCAACTTAATATTAATCAAGTGTAATCATTTATAATCCAAAAAAAAAAAATTTAATTTAATTTAAAAAAATTTTTTTTTTGCATTATGGAATAGTATTCTATTCTATTTCATTCTTGTTATATTTTTTATTTATAAAATGATATTTTATATCAATATGTTTATTTTTACAACAATTATTTATTAATAATTTTGCTTTTAAATTTTTATTCATTATAATTTTTAATATATTTTTCAAATGAATTATCTCTTTACAAATTACAATATTTTGCAACTACTATATATTCTGTTTTAGTTATAGAGAGTTACAATTTATGAGAAGAACTTATTGATCCTTTACTATATTTAATTACGTATTTATATTTTTTCATATATTGATATTTACAAAACCAGAATCGCAGTATCTTATAAACTTTTCATTTCGAATTATTTTATTTTTCGAATAACTTATTTCTACATCTTTAATATTCTGAAAATATTTTAGGATATTTTTAGCACGTCATATAAATATTTATATTATATAAATTCGAAGAGTTTTCTAAAAATTTGTTTATATAATTAATAGCAAAAATCTGAACGTGTATTGCACATTAGATATTGTAATGAATTTTTTATCTAATTTCATGCCACTTAGATTTTGTTTTATATCAGGATAGATGTTAGAATTTCCTTGAAATTTTCTATATCATAAGTTTAAAAAAATTATTTAGTATAGTTTGTTTAATTTAATCTTTACGTTTTTTATTAATTTCTTTTTTGATGGTGATAATTAAAAAATTTTCCAAATTACTGTAAATTTTTACGTCGAATTCAACTGTTAATTATTTTACCAATAATATCATAAAATTGTTATATAAAATAGCTTGTTTGATTTCTTATATCTAATATATTTTCTATTAATTTTTTTTGACGGTGATAGCTAAAAAACTTTAAGTAGCTAAAAATTATTGTAAATTTATTTCGAATTTAACTATGAGTTATTTTACTATATAATTTGTATCTTCGATACTCTTATTAATATATCTTAATATAATTTCTTCTCAGAAAGTTTATTGATATTTATTAAGTTTGTAAATTGCTCTTTTTAATTTTTGTTTTGCCCGAATTTTTAAAATCTTTTGACGATATATAGCTCTTTTCTAAATGTCTATTAAATCTATTAAAGAATATAGTTTTTCGAATTTTATTACGTAATAATTCTTTTCTGCAATAATAACAGTTATTAATCTAAAGGCATTTAAACTTAGCATTAGCATTATTAAACTTATCTATAGCATTGAACTATATATATATATATATATATATAAATTCTATTATTTTTTATTTTCAAGATATATTTTATATTTTTGTACCTTTTTGATTTATTTTTTTCTATTCTTTTATCATTTGTTATCAATAAATTTTTTTTTTACTCTGCGTTGTAACTATTATATAAATCTTATCCAGTTATAATCTTTTTGTATATTAAATATAGATATATAGATATATAGATATAATTTTTTTTTCTTATCTGTGGTTGTTTATTTTTTACTTTTATGTATTTTTATTTTTTAATATTTTTAATAGCATTTAGCATTTTGCACATTTCCATTATATTATCAGATAGTTTTGTTTATTTTTCTTTTTCTGTGATTATTTTTTCTTTTGTTTCTAAAGTAGTTTCTATTTTTCGTATATTCTAAAATAGTATTGTTTCTTGTTGTATTCTTATTGTTATATGTTATTATATTTCTATTTCCTTTAATTATATATTTATTATTTGATTTTTTTAGTTAACGAAATTATTTTGTAATTTTATAAATTTAAAATTACAAAAAAATGAGTTTATTGTAAATAACAAGTATTAATACATTTTTTCTTTAATGATATATTTTTTAATCAAATTAATTTATAATTTATCAAATTAACATTTTTATTTATGTTGTCAAAAAATAAGAGTCGAATTTACATCGTAAATAAATTGTAAAAATATTATAAATATTGTAAAAATTGTAAAAATATTTGGAAAAATAATTCAAATTCACGTTTTGGACTTATTTTATTATTCTACACAACATGCTATTACATTATGCTACTATTATATTCGATTGAAGGAAATTATATACAATAACTTTGTTATATTTAATAATCCACCAAAGATCATTCATGTTAATGCTAACTTCTGTGTTTTAAAACTAGTATCTTATTTATTTTTATTGGCATTATTAAATTATTCGTTTGGTAATGAATAACTTATAGAAATAAACTATATATTAACCTAGATATTATAGAAGTCGAAAAAAAATAAGAAATAGTGATAGTTAGAATTTATTAAAAATTTTTGTAATTTGAAATCAAAATATATAAGTATAATAGTATAGTTTTTATGAAAAAATTCGAAAACAAAAATTGTAAGTACCGAAAAAAATGTAGAAATATCATCGATAAAAAAATATGAAAAAAACATTTTTATAATTTCTAGAAAATAGAATTTTTTGTAGCACAAAATGCATATTTCTGTGGATATATACAGAATATTTTTAAAAAATGATGATCATGAAATAGAAATAGATATGAAAAGTAATAATAATTGTTTATCGAATTTTATTAATAATTTTTATTTATCATTTGTAAAAAGTATTTTTTTTATAAATCTTTTATATATTTGAAATATGCTTTAATAGAACTTTAATAAAAGATAAAAAAAATGAATTTGCTGGAATAACACAGATAAAATATTAAATCCATGAAAAGTTTATTAGATGATATTAAAAATGTTTGTAATAAATATATAAATATACAAAATTTTATATAATAAATATATAATAAATATAGAAAATTTTCCAATGATCCAAATCGGAAATATTTGAATAAAAATCTGAATATTCGGAAAATGTATATGTCATAAAAAATTATTTATAATGAAAAAGCATATGTATCATCATATATTAAGTGTGCATTTTAATCTTCATTAAAAAAAAAGAACATGCTAAATTTATTAAAGTTTATATTTCCAATATTTTTTTTTAAAAATCAATGAGAATGCAAAATAATAACGAATTTAGCATGTCGTATGAATTTATTAATAATGAATGAATATTCTATAAATATTATGATATACTAATATAATATATATATATATATATATATATTTTATCTAATATAAATATTTATGATTATATACATGATTAAGTTATGATTAAATTATGATTCTTATATTATAATTAATGAGATACTTAATAAAATAAAATGTTTAATAAAAAATATGGATTTTTTCTTTTATAATCTTTTGAAAATAATATTTGTATAAAATATAATTATTGATATAATTGTCATATGATATTTATTATTTTTTCTGAAATATTATAATAAATAATATTATCATTCGATACAATAATGATATTTGATTTTATATATTATTAACTTATTCATATATTTATTCGTTATATTTTTAATGTTATTGAAAAAAATATAATTTTTCTTATAAATAATATTATTAATATTCTTTCATTTTCAATTCTTACAATAATATGAATAGAAAATGTATTCTATCTGTAATTTTTTATAAAATACAATACGAAATTTTGATTTTCACAAAAATTTATTAATTAATGAATTTTAAAAATTATGTTTCTAGAAATAATGATTTTTTTTTTGTTTGTAAAAATGATAACGATAATCAATAAAGATATTTTTTATTTCTGTTTTCCAATTTCTTAATTTAGTATAGAAAATTCAAATTCTTTAATATACTTCACATATACTTCACAATATTCTTCTTTAATATACTTCATAATCAAAGATTTAAATAAAAAGATTTAAATTGGATAGATTTTCAAGCCAGTTTTCTTCTAGAATTTTAATGATGATCTCTATAGTAATCTCTGTTTAATGAATATTATAGCAATATGAATTATTTAATTCCATATGTTTTTATTTAATTGAGAATCTATATCGTATCGAATCTATCCGATATTTCGGATAGGAAACTTTCGGTTTTGCTATTAACTTGTCACGTGAATGAAAATCTTTAATTTCAAGAAATCTAAAATTATTCAATTATTTCTACATTTAATATCTCTTTTGTTATCTAAGATTTGAAAACTAAGATTCCATTGAGTTTTATTGTTTTAGATATGTTTTTAATATACATATTTACTTTTTATGGAAAATGTAGATAAAATTATCTAAAAATATTATAAAATGCATTTCATCTCATGTTTTCGATTTTAATCATATATATCTAGATATATTTTAACGACCAAGTTGTTTTTATTCTGTCTCCTTAATGATTTGCCATTATAATATTTATATTTGATATTTTTTTGCTACTACTAAGTTTAGGATTTAGATTCATTTTTTAATATAATCTGATTAATTTCTTCGATTAATTTCGTCGAGCGAATCTCAAATATGCTAATTTTAAATATCAACATATTATATTGTCATTTCTTATTACCATTATTTTCTTTTTATTTGATTTTATTATATCCATTTATGAATAATCCATTTGCACATTTTCCCAAATCATTTTTTATTATTTCAACTTTAATTTTAATATTTTATTTTAATTATTTCACGTGATATTTACAAAAAATAGATTTTTTGTCAGTTTTAGAATCTAAACTAACTAAAAAAGAATCTTTTAGTATATCTTTAGTTTTCTATTTTAATCTTGAACTTGAGTTATCATTGTTACAGATCTTTTTGCTATGAGTATTTGTATTATTAATTTGTTTATATTATTATATATTTATATTATTATATAAATTATATATATATATATTATATATATAATTATAATCATAATTATATAATTATATATAAATATAATTATATTATATATTATTTATATTATTATATATTATTATATATATTATATTTCATTTAGAAAATTGAAATCGATACCCAGATTTGACGCACTTGAATATATAATCCAATCTTCATTACAATTGTGTCTACTTCATATTTATCTCTTGTCAAATTTTGATTTTTCCGAAAATAATAATCTTTTTCTGTATGATTCGTTTATTTATGAATTTTGTGTTTCATTTAAAAAAAATTAATTTCATTTAAAAATTTGTTAGTAAAAGAATATTTCTGCGTTTTAGATTATTTTTGATCGATATTGAAGTTTTAGATTTCACATAATTTCATGTTGTATGATTGCTTTCATTGTATTTCTTTATAATTGAAATAAATTTTAATACGATATTTAAATACCATATATTCCTCTTAAGTATTAGTTGAATCTATATATAGCTGCAGATTTAATCTATCTTCTTCTAGCAATAATTAAATTACATTAATATTAATTTCTATGTATTTATAAAATGATTATATTGATTCGACAAAATTGATAATATTTTTATAGTTATTATCAATATTTTGATTTAATGCTATGTTTTTGATGATAATATCACTATCTTTTTCAAATATATATAGCAAAAATTTCTACAACAGAAAATATTTATTTTATATTTTTGTATTCTGTATCTTTTCTATATTGCTAATAAATTATTAAACATTTAACTTCCAGTAATTTTTTTCATTATCTATTCTTTAATAGCTTTATATTTTCAATTATATTGTTTCATAGATATTCAAATATTATTTTAAATATTAATAAAATTTAAATATTATCTTCATTTGAAATTTTTATAATTAAATATTTGATTCATCTATTAATTTTTTAATTTATATATTATTTTCAATATTCACGTCAGCCGTTTTTTTATTTTTATGATTTTAGGAAATCTAGTAAATTTTCTGATCTTTTGATAGATTTTATTTAAAAAACTTTTTTTATTTTTTTTTCTGATATTTATCTGAATTAACACATTAGGATTAATTTAACATAGAAGTTTTTTTTGTCATTTACAGAATTATTTATTTATAAAATAAAACGCTTTACTTTCATGTATACATTTCTTATATTTGAATATTCTGATTAATACATATGATTATTTAATTGAAATTACGCTATATCAAATTTATGATCTATATATTTTTATTGATCACATATGTGATATTATCCATTTAAAATTTTCATTAAGAAATTTTGCTTAAGAAATTTAATTTTATTTTATGCGGTCACATACTATTGTGAATAATATGAATAATAATTATTATATATATAATAAGTGATTATTTTTGAATACTGGTATATTTTTTTTAATTGCAGTTAATTATGTGTTTTCTAGATCAAAAATTGAAATTTTGTTTTGAGATCATAGCCATAAATTTGTTTCATCATCAATAATAATGTTTTTCATTATTTTAGGATTATGAATTGTTTTCAGCGATCTCTGTTCGATAATTTTTGTACTTTTGCATTAGTAGCCGCGTAATAAATTTTTCAATTACATGATTCATTTTCAAATTTTGAATTAAAATCTCAGATACAATAATTTTTGGAATTTCAACATCATTCTTTATTTCACATATTATATTAATTAATGACAATTTTTATTAATAACTCTAACATGTTTGATATTTTTTGACATTGCGAATACCAAATCGAAGATCATTTTCTATCGTAATCATATATTTATTCTTAAACTATCTAAATCATTTTTTAAATTTATTATTCATAGAACCACTACTATATTTTATGAATCATAATTATTTCGGTATAAGAATGACTAAGTTAGCAAAATTTAATGCAAATTCTTTAGTTAACAATATACGATAATTATAAAATAGTTTCACAAAAATTGAAATTTAGAAAGTCACATATGGTTTTTGAATGAAGACAAAAATCTACCAGATGGTTCATTCAGAAATAAAGATATAAATAAAAATCGGATACTTTCTAAATATATTTTGTATTGGCTAAAGATAAATTTTTTTATTGGCGAGGCGGCTGGAAATGCTATTATTATTTCACGAAAATGTAAGTTAAAGTTATAATTTAATTTAATTTTATTTCACGAAAATGTAAGTTAAAGTTATAATTTAATTTAAAGTTATATTGGTATATGGCGAAATAAAAATTCTGCTATATAATTAGTATACTATTGTTTCTAAATTCAGAGAACATTAGTGTATTTCTCGATATATGTATGATATGTTCTATGTTCTGCATATAAGCATATAACCATAGGGTGTGGATTAACGAAATTCATTTTATGATTAACTAGATGTTTGTTCTTCTTTATTTAATTATAGGACTTTCAAAAATGAGATATAATATCATGCTTGATTTTATCCATTGTTTTAATAATGGTAAGCAAAGTATTAGCAAACTTGAATAGTGATATTGATACTTCGAGAATTAATATAATAAATTTTTGCTTATTTGAATTTCTCCAAAAATCAATTGCTCAGGACTGGGCAATTTCTTTCTTGTTTTACGAGTTCCACTATCAATATTCCTATGATTAGTATTTCATACTAATCATTTTCTACTGTAGTTTGTCATGAATGCGAATATGAATATATAATAATATATTTCTTCCAATCTCTTTCCAGTTCATAGAAATGTGACAGAATCGCATTGTATAGTTCCTGAGTTATATATCAGATCCGGCCAAATTGGATTTGACATTTTTCGTTAAATTTTTTTTCTTTTTTAACTTTGTTTCATTGTTCTCAATAATATCTTTAAAATAATTATTTTTGCTCAGAATATTTTATCTATAAGATATACAATTCATAAAAAAAATTTATCCATTGATAGGTGTTTCTGAAAAAATTATGAATTATTGCCGAAAATCAGCATTATATAATAGCATAATTACGAGATAAGCATGGTTATCTCCTTTATCATTAAAAGTAATTCAATTTCTCTACAGCAAACTTCCATTGGAGGAGAATATGATGTTACATTATTTCCATTACCATTATACAAAAACATCATTATATCATAATATGTTTTCATTAAAGTCAAACGCTATATTGTGTTACATGATGTCCTTTTACAGAAATTCGCTGCAGAGGAATTAAATCATTTTTAGAGTAGCGTTCTGATAATTGATAACAAAAATAGTTTATATAGGAAGATGTATATTATGAAACCAATTTTTATAAATACTGATTTTGTTTCTATATTGTACATGATTTGTTAGATTTAAAAGAAAGCCCATGTTCGGGGACAATGATTGAGTGAATTGATGATGATCTTAACAAGAAGTTTTATGTTTTATTTAAAATTTTTTTTTAACTTGATTTTTAATTTAACTTTCACCTAACAAGTGAGAGATTAAAAAAAGATTATTGAAAGTAGTTCGAGACAGAAAGTTCAAGACAGTTTTCCGAAATATATGTCTTTAGAAAAACTATTTTGTGACTCTCTATTTCGGAAAATTGTCTACCTCGAATTATTTTCAGCACCTTTTTTTAATCCCTTATTTGTTAGAGAATTTTGCAAGTTAAAAATTTTCGAAAAAAAATTATATTATACAATATAATTTTCTATTCTTAATTTATTATTTAGAATTTTATTATTTTTCTTATGATTTAAAATATTTTTTATATTTGTGTTATCATAGATATAATATTCATTTATTGATTCTAGACCATATCATTCTTCTTCCTTTGACATGATTAAAGTTATTAATTAAAATCTTAGCATATTTGTTTAAAAATTACAATAAGAATAAGATTACAATTTCTTTTTTACATATGAAAATATAATGATATATATATAATATAAGATATGATATAAAACTACGAGTATAATGTATAATATAAAATTTTTAATAAATATAAAATAAGTATAATATAGTTATAGTGTAGTATATATATATATATATTATAAACATTTCTATTTTTGTTATATATTCGAATTGTCTTTCTTTTCCGCGGAATTTCTTTTATTTAAATGTTTTCATTTAAATGTTTTCCGAATTTTGTTTTTTACATAATTATATAACATAATAATTATCATATATTTATATAATAACAATAATTAAAGATATTATCGATATTGTAAATGATATAATAAATCTGTATTAATAATCTATCTAACTAATGGTTAACATCCATCATTAAATCAAATATTTTTCTATTTTCAGATCATTCGCATTTGTATTAAATTTTTACTAATAGTTTCTATAGATTTTTTATAATTTTTCGTAATTTAAAATGTTATATGTTTTTTAATTATGATAAGCTCAAATTTTTAAGTAAATCTAAATTATATATAATAAAAACAATCTAATTTTTGTTTTAATTGTTCTAACTTATATTATATATGGTTTCTATTATAAATTTTATTGTTTAAAAGATATTTATATATTTTGTTTTAATCGAAATTATTTAAAAATTTTTGTATTATTTTGTATTATCGGATATATATATCACAAAATTAAATCTAATTAGCTATTTTATTTATGTGTTTGATTGCTGTAATTATTGTATTAATATAATATCTCTTAGTATGAACAATCTCGAGTTACACTTTTTTGGATTTTGAACTAATTTAATGTATAATTGAATTTCGCATTATCCATTTTGGATTGTTTTATAAATCGGATGAAAAAATTTACAAATGAATGTGTGTAAAAGAGATAAATGAGTAAATAGTTATTATTTTATTACAAGAGAATAGATCTTTCTGTTTCTTTTTCTTTTTTTTATATTTAATTATGGGAAATATCCTCGAGAATAAAAGTCACTTTTACAAATTTTTTATTTATGCAAAAAATAAGGACAATAATCATTCTAGGAATTTCTATAAAACTAGCATTAGATGAAAAAAATTTTTGGAAAAATTTTTGATTTACATAATTTTTTGATTAACTTTTTTTATTTTTTTTCTATTTTAATATAAATATTATTACTATTTTTGTATTGCAGATTGTTATATATTATATATTTTCTTTTTTTTCTACAGAGATCAAATCACGATGAAGGATATATTAGTAAAATATTATAGTTATACATTATATTATATATTATATTACATTCTTTTTTATTATTATTAAAATATTAAGTTCTATTAAAGTATTTTTTATTTATCGATAAAGTATTTTAAATGATTTGCATGAAAATGTATAAAATACATCGTTTTCTTTATATTGTGTAATTTTCTTTATCATATATTTATGTTATTGTGTACGGTTTTTTCTATGCAAGTGATAATTTCTTTAATCTTCTGCGTTTTTTAAAAGACAACATATTTAAATGTTCATATTGTTATTAATTTCATCTTGTTTTAATCAATTTCGGATTATAATACTCGTTAATTTCTTGATTCTTTTGCTCTCATATATGTATGTTACTCGTGAAATATATATGAAATATAGATTTTCAGTATTCATCTAATATTGAATGTGGAAAACTGTTTCTGATTTCTAGATCGTTAATAATATCTTCTTATTCAAATATGAAAATAACAAATATACATTTAATGTATGATTTTGCCAATGGCATTTTCTTTGTTTATACAATAAGCTAATGTTCTTTTATTGGGTTGGCAATTAAGTAATTGCGGATTTTTTTTAGAAAATCAAAGACAATTTTTTCATGGAACTAAATAACTTTATTCTGTAATGTGTTGCCCATTTTGATCAATGACTTTTTGCCATCTTTCAGGCAGCATCATAATCCCACGTTCATAAAACTTCTGATTTTTATTAGCAAAAAACTGAATCAGATACGATTTGATATCATCATCATTATTGAAATTTTTACCATTCAAAGAGTTTTATAAAGATCGAAACAAAAAGTAATCAGATGGTGCAAGGTCAGGACTATATGGGATGTGGCAAAACATCTCAACCAAGCTCCAATAATTTTTACCGAGTGATGTATGTGGCCTTGCATTGTCATGATGGAATACAACATCTTTTCAATTTGTCAATTCGGGCCACTTTTCTTCAACTGCATTGTTTAATTTCGTTAGTTGTTCAATGTAGACAACAGAATTGATCATTCGGTTGGATGGTAAGAGTTCAAAATAGACAATTCCTTTGTAATCCCACCAAACTGATAACAAAACCTTCTTTTGATGAATACCAGCTTTTGATGTTGTTTGAGCTGGTTCACGTGGCCTGCTCCACGATCTTTTCCGCTTGATATTGTAAACAACCCATTTTTCATCGCCAGTTATCAATCGTTTTAAAAATGGATCATTTTCGTTATGTTTCTTTAGCAAATCACAGCTGTTAATGCGTTGCGTTAAATGCTTTTCTTTCAGTTCGTGAGGAACTCATGTATCGAGTTTTTGAACATAGCCAAGTTGTCTTAAGTGGTTTTCAATGCATGTATGTGATACATGAAGCTTCTCTGCAATCTCACAAGTTGTACTGTAACGATCCGAATCGATTATTGCTTTGATTAGGTCGTCATCAATTTCAATTGGACGACCAGAGCGTTTTTCGTCTTTGAGTGAAAAATTACCAGAACGAAATTTGTCAAATCAATTTTGACACTGCCGTTCTTTTAAGGCTTCGTCACCATAAACAGCACATAACTTTTTGTGAGCTTGCGATGCATTTTTCCCTTTGCGAAAATAAAAAAGCAAAATATGACGATAATGTTCCTTTTGATTTTCCATTTTTCAACGAACGCCAAACGAAAACTACGCAACCGATCAAAAAACTTTTTTTACTGATTGACAGCTGAATTGCCAACTATCAAATAATAAAGTGTGTTTTATATTTGGACTACGCCAGCAAACCTAAAAATTCAATTGAAGCCATCTATGAGTGAAATCCGCAATTACTTAGTTGCCAACCCAATAATAACTCATTCAATTAGAACAATGATAAATATGATTTCAGAAAAATTGAAATTAATACAGTTCGATATTAAAATATACTAATATAGGAAATTAATAAGAGAAAATATATATGTGATAACTAGAAAAGTATAACAAAATAATAAAGCATACAGACTGAAAATCTTTATAGTTGAAGCATGAGAGATGTGATAATGTTTTAGAAGATTCATATAGATGAAAAGAATGGTATAATCTAAATATCTCAATTCTTTCTTACTTCTAAGAATTAGAAATAAGAAAAAAACTTTTTATTATGAATATGTAGATAATAAATTAATAGGTAAAATGATTAAATTTCTGAAATCTTAAAAATGAATTTAAAATTATTATCAGATTATTGAATAATTATCTGAATATTAAGATCACATATTTAAACATTGGATAAATTTTTATTTATCAATTAGTATATATTTAAAAATTTTTATAAAAATTTAATATATGAGAGTATAATGAATTGAATATGTTCAATTTTTATTTCATTTTTTTGAACAAAGAGCTCGGATCGGATAAAAACTATAAATATACGAAATAATTATCCATTCGTATTCTGATCTTTCAAATTAACTATGCTCTTTTCGATTTATTTATTCAAAATCTGGCACATTAGAAAGTCAGATTGAATACTATATAGGTGCCCAAATATCTCTGTTAGATAAAAAATAAAAAAAACTTCGTCATTATTATATATATGACCTTTCTTCGAGCTTGAAAACGGATACTATTAATTTTTGAAGATGGATATATTACAAATATCGTGTAACCTACAATAACCTCCAAGTCTTGATAATATCCTTCTGTTTGGATTTTGATTTTATATGTTCTCGGAATAAGATTAATTGTTTGACTCAGATTCAAAATATCTAGTCTGATATGAAAAAATAAATATATATGAAAAAATTGATGATGATCTTTTTAAAGAAAAAGCAAAAAAAAGAAAAAAAAAGAAGGCTTACAGATGAAACATTTTCTTATCGATTCATTTGCTTGTTATGTGAAAGTATTTTAAACGAATCATCATTTTCCGCTTCTTCAATTACTTGTTTCTGCAGGATTTTGATCTGACAAGAAGAGATTCCTTATTTGAAAATTCAAAAAATTATAAAACTTTGAGGATATGTAAGTATGTATTATGCATTTATTTTGCTGCCAAAATAATTTAAGGAAGTGAAAATAATTCTTGAAAATTCATTTTTCAATTTATTAACTCGTAAATAAAATAAAAAATATAAAAAAATTTTCAGATAAAAGTTGTTTTTTTTATAAGAACTATCATTTAATAAAACATTTATTAATTGTTTACACAATTAAAAAAATTATAAATAAAAAAATTAATAATTTTTTTAAATTTTTCATTATAAAATTTTAATCAATATAAATATGCGATAATATAAAGAAATAGAATAAATACTTTTTGTTTTTAATAAATACCACTTTGTTGTATTGCTATTTCATTATGAAATTTTCAATATGAAATTTTCGAAAATAGAAAAATTTATATTATATATTTCTGTTTTTTATTGAATATTAAATCAATATATTAAATGAGAAAAAGAATTTATAACTATTGTATAAAATCTTTTTATTTTTAATGTCATCAAATTTCTTCATTTTTTTTATTTTTTTCTTTTTATCAAATAATAAAGAGATAAAAAATTGATTATAAACAAGGGACTATAATTTAATGATATTATTTCATACATGTAGATTAATATTATAATTATATAATACATTATATAATAATATTGGAAAATTTCTAATTAAGCACATCATATCAAACACGTCATATATTATTCTTTTTCTTGATATATTGCAAATTTTGATATATTGTAAAAATTTCTATATTCTATATTAGATAGTATATTATTTAATATCTAATTGAATCAAATAATAAAGTATCTTATATTCGATAGAAAAATATTTGTTAATTCATTAAACAACTCTTTAACTTTTAACTTTTAGAATGACCGCTACATAAATGTTTCATAATCGAAATAAAAATTGTTCTACATGTAGACCAAAATAAAAAGTTTGTTCCTTTAGAACAATAAAAAGAAGAAATTTGCAGCAAGCTAATATTGTAAAGTAATAATATGTACATAATTATGTATAGTAGCTACAAATTTTATTATTGTTGTAACACTCTTTATTTTTTTGATAATATATGATAAAAAAAAAATAAAGAAGTTTGATAACTATATTAAAAATAAAAAATCTTATAAAATAATTATATATTATAATATATAATAATAAATATATAATTATATGTAATATATAATAATTATACATTTCTTTTTTTTTTTCTATTTTCATCTGATTTCTATTTCATCTTTTTTTCATTTTCTATGTTGATCCAATGTTTGATAAAAGATAGAAAACTACTTTTAAAAATTCATCAATAAAAGTCAGCAAACAACAACAGAATTATATTTATTAAAAATAAAAACTATTTTTTTATACTATCACATATAGATATTTAAGTTGTTATTAAAATATTCAAAATTAAAATGTTAAAAAACAAAGTTAAAAAAATTATTAATTTTTTTGTTTACAACTTTTTTTAATTGTATAAAAAATTAATAAAAATTTGAATAAATGATAATTCTTATGAAATAACTTTTATCTGAAAACATTTTTTTATATTTTTTATAATTTGCAAGTTATAACGTAAAATCAAAAAATAGCCGAATTTTCAGGAATTGATTTCATCTTCTAAAATTTTGAACAACAACAAAAATTGCATAATACATATCTACATAAGCATTAAATATTCAAAATTTCATAATTTTTTGAATTTTCAATGATTTTTTCTTGTGATCACTATAATTCCTGCAGACGCGAACAATATATCAGAATTCTCATTTCACAAAATGACGTTATTTTAGTCAGCTAGATACTGTTAATACTTTCAATTCTTTATTCTACAAGGAAATAGAGGAGAACACTATCATATTATAAATTGCTTCGCTATGAGACAGGTTCTCGGAGATTAGCTTCGGAAGAAATTTAGAAATATAGAATATTAATAGAATATATAATAAATTAATATTAATAATAGACAACATATGAGAAAGATTCGTTGAATCATATAGATATTAATCTTAAATTTTTTATGGAACATAATGTATGATGTATGATCCTGATATCAGTAAATTTGCTATGTTGACGACACGTTGGCATTGGCCAGTGATAGGAAACAGGATGGATTATCCATTTTGTAGAAACCGATGTGTCTTTTATGTTCTTCAAAATGTTATCTAATTAGAATTGAAAATAACACTCCTAAGATCGAAACTTTTATTTTATTCCAAAAGATTTCAGTCGACATGCTCATTCCTAGTTATGGATACAGAATATATGTAGAGACATAATGAAATACTTCAATTTCTTTCTAAATAGTCTCTGATGTTTCAATATCTTTGATCGTCTGATTTCCTAATTAGAAAACATGATAGTATTCAATCGTCATTCAATCCTCTGCTGTTCAATTTAGAAGAACTGCATGAGAAAGATCGTTATCTATACATAGAAATTCTGTAAAGTATAATTTTTTTCTATGGAGCTCTCATATGAATTAATAATGGTAGAAATAATAATTAAAAATTTTTACAGTATATTGAATTCTGCTTATACATGCACAATCATTATGCATCAGTAGATTCTAAATACGAAAATAAAATACGAATATAAAACAAATTTCGAGCAATTATGATTACAACGATTGAAATTATATAACGATAATTATATAACGATAGATATCAAATTGATGTTAATAATTGTTGTAACTTCGATCACTTAAGATTTTTTTAATTCTTTCAAATGTACGGAATGCGTAATTTTGATATTAGATTTGAATCCATTATAATCTATAAAAAAATAGTTTTTTGATCGGTCTAGTCATCATATACTTAAATGCTGCCTATTATGTGTTTAAATATAATAATAAAAACAATAAAAGATTGTATCTATTAATCTATTAAAATTTATTATCTTGATGCATTTATTGCATATAATTCAATGTATGATACCAAAAAAATTTTTTATATTATAATATCTTTAGGAAACTCGAAGCTAAAATTTTATATTCAAAACTTTTTCCTCTCTCTTTTTTTCTCTTCAAAATCTTTCAATTTCAATTTGGTTAGAGATGCATACCACATTTTATTTTGTAATCTCTCTTAATCTATATTTATCATTTCTTAATTTTTTTGGATCATATATGGATTTATAAATTGGAACATTTTGCTATTTCAAATATACTTTTGAAATTTTTTATCATAAGTAAATTATTTTTTTCATATTTTTTCAATTTATATTTTTTCTTATCGATATATCTCTTATTGTATTCCTGTGTTTTTTATAATGCGATCCGATACTTTCTCACATAACAATTTAAAATTATAATTATATTTTATAATTATAATTATAATTTATCTTCTAACTTATCTTCTATCTTATCAACTATATATTTTTAAGATATTTATTAACATTCCCTTTTTTTTCAAATGATATATTTGATATTTGACTTATTGATATTAGATTTATTTTATTTACAGTATTATTTTAACTTTAATATCAATAATTTTATATCAATATTTATTGTTTTTTATTACTTAATTTTGCAATTAACATCGGAACAATTTATTTTTTTTATTTTTGATTGAAAATTTACATCATTAAATGTGGAAATTTCATCACAATTTTAATATTTTACATATTATAATTTTAAAAATTTTTTTGAATTCACTTGATTTAAAATACATTTCTCGATCAGAAATTATATAAGTGTTATATAAATGTATCAATCGTCTTACTTGAATGCAGAATACATGAAAAATTTAATATAAAAGAATTTGATCGTAATATCAGCTCGAGCTGTATATTTTGCAAAAATAGAACATGTTATTACAAATTTCGAAAACAAATTTTAATAGATGCAATAATTGAATCAATAATAAAACTATTTATTATAAATTTAAATGATTTTGATAACATTTCCAAATCAAATAATTTCAATTTTGAAAAAAATATTAATTACATAAATTTATTTTGTATTATTTTTATTTATCCTATTATTTATATTGATAATTTTATGTTACGAACAAATTATTTTATTATAATTATTAAAAAAAAATTAGCCTTTAATTTCGCATTGTGTAGAAATTTGAGATCTATAAAATCGATCTTGCTCAACATGTATCAATTATGTGCATATTTATATTTACTACTTGTTTCGTTGAATTGAATATAGATTTAATTTGAAATTCAGATATTATCAAATTATCAAAATAAAAATTAACCAAATTAAATTACAACAAATGGCATGGCTTATTATTATTAAAAATTTAAATTAATCCCTAGAATAAAATATTTATTATACAAAATTATATTCAAATTTATATGAATATATAGAATGTGATTATAAGACTATATAAGATTATAAAATTACATATTTATAAACTGAAAGAACAACAACATATTAATCTACGGACGATCATTAATGTATATCAGAAATGATCAAATAAAGAAAAAGCTGAAAATGTTAATCATAATTAAAAAAATTATAAAAACGCTACATAATATAAAGAAAAAATTCTAATCAAATACTTAATAAATAATATATATATATTGCAGAAATTCCAACAAAACTAAAAAACAGAAAATATTTCTGTCCCTGATTTTTATGTTTTAAATATAAATCTCATACATCTTGTAAACATTTAAATATATGAAGTAATTTTCGTAGAACTATTTTTTGTAGAATTATTTATTTTTTTGACAATACAAACAAAAATTATTACGCATTAAATCAAAAAATTAATATATCTTAAATGTCTTTAATAAAATCTAAATAACAAGTCTATAAATTAATAAAAAAAATAATTATTAATCTCTATATTTATTTTTATTTATTAATTATTGATGTTATATGATATTATAATTATTTATAATTATTTTATAATTATTTTTAATTATAATTTTTTAAATTATTTATATATAATATTATATATATAAATAATATTATATTTATTTTATTAATGTGTAATATCTAATCTTTTTAATAGTTAAATTAAATATAAATCAAAAATTAGAATATTTTTATTAATAATAATGAAAAAATGATCTATCTTAACTTCAACAATTTCTATATTGAAATAGAATAAGAAGCACATCAATAATATTTTATTCTAAACTTCTGTCATAATAAAAATAATAAAATCAATATTGCAAGATTGACATAAAAAATTTTTTCAATATTCAATGGAGAAAATTAACCAAATGAATAATTTTTTAATAATCTACTATTTTAAAATTTGAGGCAAAATCAAATTTATTATATAATAATTCTTTTGCAAGTGGATCCAAAAAAATAAAATGAATTTGAATGAAAGAATTTTATTATCCGATAAATAAATTAAATTGTAAAATAAATTGTAATGGCCGAAATCCGTACAAATATTTCAAAATTTTCGCATATTTTTTAATAATATTTCTAATATTGTTACAATTGTGAAATATGAATTGTTCTGATCTTTATTTTCAACATCATACTTTTTTGAAAACTTGTGAAAAATGCAAAAAAAATAGCTTATATTGTATGACTGCGAAATTTATTTAAATGCCATATTTTTTTTATATTGTGAAAATAATTATAAAGATAAGTAAAAGATAAGTATTCATATTATTATTTCGCATATAAGAATTATTAATATGCAATTAATTAGCAAAAAAAAAAAAGTGAAAGCGGAAAAGTCACAATTGCAATTTTTAAAAAAAAAAGCAAATTTAATAAAAATATTGGAATAAAAATTGTTTGAACCATACAATGCAAAATTTTTTAAAACTTGGCAAAAAATATGCGAAGAAATGCTATAACAAAAATATGAAGATAATGAAATGAAAAGAACCGATTAAATGCAATCAAATCGTGACGAAATTATAACTTCCAATAATTACTCGATAATTACTCGACAAATTTTAATAATCTCAATATTGTTTATAAAAAACCGCAAAAATTAATGTTGAAAACACACAAAATTATTTGATTTGATTATTTAATTTGAAATTTGCAAAAATCATATGTATTGAACTGAAAAATGAAAAAAAAAAATTTTTTTCAGATAAAAAAAAATTTAATTCAAGTGATCTTTATAAGTTTATATTGACATAATTTACGCAAAAGAAAGATATTAAATTCAGAAATTTTTACAGTGAAAATAGAATGATTTAGAAAAACATTTTGGTCAAAAATGAAAAGTGGAATGAAACTTGATTTATTTTAAATAGAATGAACAATATATAAATATGTTAGTATTAATTCAATTCTTAAAAGATATAGTTATGAATGAATTAATTTTTCAACAAAACAGTGCACATTTCTAATTTCGCAAATGATCTAAATTATATGATTATTTCTGTAATGAAATAATTTGCTTATAGTTTTAATATGACTCCATGAAAAACTTGTAGAATATAATGATCAGAAATATAGAATATTCATAAAAATACGGGATATTTAAATGGATTCTAGACATAAAATAATAGAAAAAATTGATATACATATATATCTATTAGATTTAATTAATGAATTATAATAAGTTGATATACATTTATTTATCTATTGGACTTAATTAATGAGTTACAATAAATATTTTAAATTTGCATTAATAAGATAAAGTAAGATAATAAAGAAGATAGCAGTTCAGTTAGATCGCAATATCATAATGCAATATCATTTATATAGCACTCCTTAATAAAAATACATTACATACATACATATTTTTACACAAATGATTATTTTTGAATATATTTCAAGGTATTTAATATACAATATACATATTATAAAACTTCTTAATTAATAAAAACTTATTTCGAATAAATTTCAATATATTCCAGAATATGATAATAATTATTTAACTTTTTTACTATCACTTTATTTAAATTAGATAAGTTAGATAAATTATTGTACAAACATTTTAAATCCACATATAAATTTTTGTATGACACATTGTACGTTAAAAACAAAAACCAGATTTGATTTAAAAATAAAGCGACTATTAATTTTTTGAATTTTATTTTCAATAACTTCAATAGTACTTTCAATAGTTTAATTTAATGCTGCGTAATAATAGTATGATTCTCTCATTTTCAAATGATTCCCTTCATTCTTAATAATTATTTAAGACTAAGATATAAAGTAATGGTCTCAATAACTTTAATATTCAAAATCATATTTATGCGCTAAATGTCTTGCAACCACTAGAAGCGGTTACAAGAATTCTGATTCTCATACGTTGTGATGCGACTTTGTGAAGATTCATTCTTGAAAACTGCTCTTTAATGTCTTTAATATTGATTTTTTTATTCTCTCTAAATTTATTTTTTTTACCGAAGATAATTATTGGAAGGAAAATCTGTAACTATTTTCCAAAATCATATTTAAAATTGAAATCAGATATAGTTCAGATCAGGTAGATAGTTAAAAGTCAGATAAAATTCAAATCAAATCATAATTAAAATCAAAATAGAATTCAGATCAGATTGTAATTACAAATCAGATAAAGTTCAGATCAATTAGAATCAAGATAGAATTTATATCATTAACGTCAGAGATTTGATTGTCAGAGTATTAAGAACGAGACTTATGAAGCGGTCGAATAATTTGGTCTTTATTTTCAACAGTTCGACCATCTACCATCAACTACCATCAATAGTCTGACAATAATTTATGAGCGGGCATGGTTTTTCTAACATTTTCCAGATTTCTAATTTAAGATATCAAAGGTATTACCGCCAGTTCACGAGCCACATTTACACGCTATGCGATGGATCACCATGGGAGTGAGCGCAAAGGTTCTAAGCTCCACGCGCTGTGATGCGACCCCGCGAGGACCCATTCTTCGAGACCGCCTTCTTTGGTCCCTCCAATCCCCTCTCTGTGTGCATTTTTCCCGAAAAGCAAGGATTGGAGAAAAAACCAAGGCTCGAGACAATCTTGCAATTGAGTTGATATAAAAATAGAAACAGGCAGATAAAATTCGACAATGATACATCAAAATACAGAATCATTATAATTAGCCATAAAGAGTCAAAATACCACCATTCATTTACTCAGAGCTCATAATATAAACGAATATCAATTTAGACATTTTATTTATGTAATATTCAAAGTCATTCACCATTTTCAACTTTTCAACACCATTTTCAACCATTTTCAACACAGAGTATCAAGACTCACAATACAAACAATTATATAATCCTAATTGGCTTTTCGAATAATAATATTTAGTTCAAACATCTCTTTTTATGCAATGTCACACTTAATTAGATTAATTGCAACTATTTATTTATCAAAATTCATACGAGCAAATAAAAAGCATATTGTCAAAATAGAGAAGATTTTAAATTAGAAAAGATGAATGTATTTTTGATAAACTTATTTATGTTTATATGTATAAGAAAGTCATTGATAATACTTAAATCAATTTGAATAGAATTCTACAGATTGATGTATTAGTTGAAAAACCTTTGTTTATATCTCAGTCGATTTTTCGAAGTTAGAAGAACGAAAATTAAATATCTCGATTAAAAAATTAAAGAAAAGAAAAACAAATTTAGTTTATTGACAAAATTAAAACGATTTTGTATATAGAATCACTTCATTCTACGTGAAGTAGATAAGACAATTCTTAAAGCTGATTATTTTATAAATTTATCAAAAATTAAACAAGTATGATTAAATCATTACAAGATTATTGCAAAAATAGTATCAATGAAAAAACAAGATATTATTAGCATTTTTTATATATTAAAAAAGAAACTTATGAATCCATCAATTATCATATTTGATTCAGATATACTGAACTTCATACAGATATTAATTTTTTGGGAATTAATATAGTTTTATTGCAATCAGATAACAGGAATATTACTATGGCACTTATACAAAACAAAACAAAAAATAATAATGTTGGTAGTAATGTTTGTCTTCTATTATTTTAGAGTTTATTTTAATTAATATTATTAATATAATTTTTTAATCTAATGTTTAAAATCATAACTGATTAATACATTATGGATTATTAAAAGAAATTTATTATCGCAAATTAGAAAGTAGCTAGAAGTCCAAAAATTCATATTCGAGATCAAATATAGATCATCATAGATTAAAAATAAGAGAAATGTATTAAATCATAATTATTTACAGATAATATTAAATATAGCTCATAGATGTTATAGAGATTGATTACTATATACAGAGATTGATTGGATCATTATGGCACACGAACACTACAAAAGTTATTACGAATTCGGAAGATACTTTTAGATAAAAGTCTAGCTAAGAAAACCAAACATATTTTCAAGAAATATAAATTTGTTGATTATATCATAATGACACCGAGCATTTAAACGAGAAAATATTAAGACGAATTGTTAAGAATTAATAATTCAATAGGTTTTCTTATTAGCCAAAATAAGAAGATTTGTAATAAAATATGTTAAGATTTATTTGAATTGTATAAATAAACATTCTAATGCAAAAAATAATGCAAATTGTAATATTCTTTTTTATGTCAATTCCATTTCATAATGTAAATGATCATATTGTAGATCATACTGATTATTTTTAAACAAATTACAAATAAAATAAATACATTTTCATTATAATAAATGCAATTACGATAATTGAAAAATCCGTTGAAAAATCAAAAGTTACAATTTTCCATTAAAACATTGTTCATATATTTTTATAAAAATTATTAATAATCAAAATACAGTCTTTATATCAAAAATATTTTATATTACAATTTATACTACAAAAATGTATATATGTATAAGTACGAAATCAAAATAGAAAATCGACTAAATATATACTATATTTCACACATTTTTTTTTTCTAAAAAATATTTAAAAAATATATTTTGCAAAATAAAATTTTAATAAATTTTAATTTATGGAATTTCTTAAAATAATTATCAAATAATTTGCTACATCCGAATAATGAGTAGATATGAATAAACTGAAGAGTTGAGAATAATGTTTTCCATTTGACATTAAATAAAAACACTAAAAAATTTGTATTTCGTTTGCATATATGAAGTGATTTCTATTAATATTAGTAATATTAATCAATATTAGTAATATTAATAATAATTACATTAACAATCTTGAGCTAATAATTTTGAATCAATAATTTATGTTCAACGAAAAAATTTATTCTCAATCGAATGTTAATGATAAAAATTGATTTTATCTGTCTGTCTCTCTCTGTCTGTCTGTCTGTCTGTTTGTTTGTATCTCTCTCTTTCTCTGCCCCCTCCTTCTTCTCCCCCAAATAGCAATCAATTCATATTGCATATGAATAGTTACATATTTCTACCCAAATAATTTTTTAATGATTATTATTAATAGTGTAAATATATTGTATGAAAAATTGTAAAAAAACAAAAGCATGATAAACTAAAAAACTTATTTTAAATTTTTATTAAACAAGAGCATATAATTATGTTAAAAATATATTTTATAATATGCTATTTTATCATTGAAATAATATTTCTCTAATATTTTTTTCTTATTATTTTTTTAAATTAAAATAAATTAAAAAAATAATTACAAAATGAATATTATTAACATTCTAATTAGAATTTTTTCGAAATTATAATTTTCTAGAAATATATTATAATAAACATTATAAAAAAATATAAATATACAATTATAAAAAAATAAAAATTGACTAATAAAATAAAATATATTATAAAAAATTATTATAAAATTATATTATAAAAAATTATATTATATAAAATATAAATAAATAATATATTTTATATAATATAATATATTTTAGATAATTGTTCATTTAACAATGATTAAATTGTACATTTGAATATATTTATATTATTATATTATTTTGAAAGTATTTCGATTATTTTGCCCAAATGTGATGTATCATTTTGGTAATTTTATCTTTGCATCAAGATAATTATCTGATGCTATATCTGTATACATATATATAGTCTAAGGTTAAACAGGCATGTAATATCGTATAATTCACAAGATGGTGGATCTTTTTTGTGAGGAGGAAGTAAGAAAGTGATATTTATGTGCATTTTATTCTAATCTTTCTGAAATCATTATTTGATCAGTGCTGAAATAAATATGTAATAACTTATAAAAACTAAATTAGTAATTTCATTACTCATATTATTTATGAGCTCAAATATATAATATTTATTATAAGTGAAAAATATTTTTATTTTCTTTTCCTTATTATAAAAAAAATTAAATATTACATTAATATTTAACATAATATATTATATAAATTAAAAATACATCCATAAGAATTGTTTAAGAAAATAAACAATAATGCACTCCATTAAAAACAATTAAAATAGATAAAACTATGAATAATATTACGTTTATGTACTATTACATATTTGAAAATGAAAGTGAAGAAAAAAGAAATAATTTATTTTTAAATAAGAAGTGAGCATTTTGTGAAAACTAAATATTTTTTAATGAAATATTTCACAATTTATATTCTAAAATAATATATATATATATATATATATATATATATATATGTATGTATATATATATATATATGTAGGATAATTAATATTTATTAATTGTTTTATAATAAACTATAAATATTATTAATTATTATATATAAATATTTGATGCAATATGAACTAGTGATATATATTTTATGAAACTCTTTATAAAATTTTATTAATTTACTTTGTATAATTAATCTAATTTATTATTTCTCAATAATAATTAATTTGTTCATTTTAGAAAAAAATTTTTTAGTTATTTATATTAAATATTTATTTATTTGTTCATAGGAAAAATTTTGTCAATAAGAATATATATATTTATATATATAATTTTTATAAAAATAAAATAATATCAATTAATTATATGTCTGAAAAGTATTTTAATATATAATAACAATATTTTTTTAAGTTAATTGTTTTATACATATATAATATAAAAGTTATGTATAATATTAATAAAAGAACAAAACAAACAAAATTTTGATAAATTAAAAGTGAAAAATATTATATGAATTTGGACATATAATCAATAATGTCGAAATATTGTGATACGTGTTTATTATATTTTCAAGACGAATATACCTTGCAAAGTCATCTTGCAGGTAAAAGACATTTAAAAGGACTTCAACAATCTAAAGTCATGGAGAGATCAATTGTTGTTTCTCCATTACCAAAATTTATTCCTGCTCGTAAACTTATTAACTTTTTTCAACAATATGGTGCAATTAAATGGTATCAATTTCGTCAAAATTATCTCACAGTTGAATTTTATGACAGGTAAAGAATATTTAATATTGTTATTGTTATATTTATTTTATATTTATATTATATTTTAGTTTGTAATAATTTGCAACAATAAAAAAATAGAGCAAAAAAATATGTTTATATTTAGAATATATTAATTTATAAATTTATAATTATAATTTTAACTAATCTTTTAATATTATAGAACTTCTACAGAAATTTTATTAAATAAACCAATTTGGATAAATAATGTAAAATTGAATATACAAAAAAGAAAACCACATATCAGTAAGTATTTCTATTTATTTAAAAAATGTAAAATAAAATGTTAATTATAAAATTTTATTTCAAGATCTAAAAAGATCAAAATCAGAGAAAAAAAATAATATCATGGAAAACAGAGGTTCTATAAGTTATGATAACATAAAATATATATTTGACGAAGGAACTACATTTGATAATCAGTTAATAATGTTTTTGAATGCAATACAACTTAATGATATTGAAATAGAAACAAAATATGAATCTGTTTGTACACAATTAGATGAAATATTTAAAGTGATATTTCCAAAATGTAAAACATATAGATTTGGTTCAAGTCAAACAGGATTAGGTTTTAAAGAATGTGATTTAGATATATATATGGATATTGGTATGAATATAATATATATATATACTATTTATTTAATTTTATTTTATTTTATAATAATATTATATATTATTTTTATTCAAGGTGAACCAATAAATGAAAGTAAAAATACATCAACAGATTCATGGACTATGAACAAGATTTTTAAAAGTGTGAAAAAAATTATGTACAGAATGAACGATGTTTTTTCAAACATAATAGGAATTCCAAAAGCGAAAACTCCTATTATAAAATTTTATTATAATAGAACAAATGTTTCTTGTGATATTTCATTTAAAAATATTTTAGGTATATATAAAAGTTATTTGATAAAATATTGTTTGTCTCTTGATAACAGATTAAAACCATTAATGATGATTATCAAATATTGGGCACGACATTTTAAAATATCAAATGGACAAAAAATATCCAATTATGCTTTAGTTTTATTAATTATCTTTTATTTACAACAACCATCTGTTAATATTATTCCACCTTTGATGGTGCTTCAAAATACATGTCAACCACAAATTATAAATGGTTGGCAAGCTAATTTTGATGAAAATACAGTATTACCACCAATTACAAATAAGAATAGTGTTCCACAACTTCTTCATGGTTTTTTTTTCTTTTATGCAACTTTTGAATATAAATCACAAGTAATATGTCCAATAGATGGAATGATACATACAGAATCAGAGTTTAAAGAAATAGAAAATTTACCATTATGTATGAACAGATATAAAACATATATAAAAGAAGATGATAATCTTAAATTCATTGTTAATAAACCAATGTGTGTACAAGATCCTATAGAATTAAGTCATAATGTTACAGCAAATACAAAGTTTTCTACATTAAATTCTCTTGTAAAATATTGTGCAATTGGTGCAGAAATTTGTGCAATGACTAGTAAAAATGATTATAGAAATCTAATAAAAACTTTATTTACTACAGTTATAAAAAAAAAAAGTAATCTTAAATTTAATATTACTATTTCTGCAAATCAATTTCAATGTAAAACAAATAATATAAAAACATGTATAGATATAGAAAAAAAAAAATTTTCCAGAAAAGATTGGTATTCTAATGTTTTTAATATAGTGAAAGATACTTTTGAAAAAGTTTTTAAATTACAACTTGAAATATTTCCAGTTGAAACAGGAACAAAACAGCAAAAGATTGATATATTATCAGATATTCATATAGAAGAACTGCAAAATATTATATTTCATTGTACTGGATCTCATTGTGTATGGCGCAATAGACGAATTAACAATATTATTTTAGATCCTAGTTTAAGTTGTCTTCAAAAGGAAGCTTTTATATCAGAGCAAGTAATAGAAAATTTCAATAAGGAAAAAGGGACAAATAGAATAAATTTAGATTTTATATGTATATTTAAAAAGAAAAATCCTTTAAAAATTATTTTAACTTTAAATAATAAAAATTGTGATGATCATATTTTTCAAGAATTTGCATGTTTTGCTAGAGATAAGTTAGTTGAAATAATAAAACAAACATTAATACATATACAACAATTTAATAAATGTTAATATTACATCTGTATATTACATGCACATATTAAATACCTAATTTTGGACCAAAAATGTGTAATTTTGAAATTTATATTTGTAAAGATGTTTTGTATCTTATAATATTTATTTTTTTAATTATATTACTTTTAATATATTATTGAATCAAAGTTAAATTTAAATAAATCTGGAGTATTTATTTAATTTTCTTTTTATTAATAAATATGATTTTTATATTGTGTAAACTTTTAATTTAATAATTATCAAATTATTATTTAATTATTAATTATTAAATACATGATGATAAATATGAAAAAAAAATAATATATAATTATAAAAAAATAATATATATAAATTATGCAATATAATTTTAAGTGAAAAAAAATTTTGCAACATTAATAATATAATTAATATTTTTGCATTTGCTGTTTTAAGAAAATTTTTTATTATAAAAAATTATATTTCTAATTATATTATTTATTACATATATTAATTATAAATCTTGATTGTAGTTTCAAAAAGCGATTATTAAAATTTGAAGAAATAATTTCTTAAAATTATAGCTTTATTTATTAGTTTCTAAAATATTAATTATTATTAGTTTCTAAAATATTGAAGAAAAACTTCCATTACTATTTATATTATTATACATTGAAAGTTGTGTATACAGACATTTTTAAATATATCGAACGCTATTCATTCAGATGTTATTAATAATATAATAGTCTTTGTTACAATGATAATTGTCAAATATCAATGATATAATAATGATATTGATCCAAATATATGTAAATTACTATTACTAATACTATTACTATTCATCTACAATCTTATTCTTAAGATATTAAACATAATTAAAAACAAATTCTTGGCCTTTAATAATTTAATAATTATGATAAATTCTAATAAGTATAATATTGATCGTCAAATTTGCTATAAATACTAATAATAAATGTGAATTTAATTGATACTATTGTATATAATATTATTGTATATAATTGACTGAACGTTAGTTATCGCAATATATGGCAATTATTTAGAAAAAAGACTTCTTCGCCAATTTTGATGACGTTTATATATATATATATAATTTTATAGAAATCGTTATTCTGAACAATTTTTTTCTATATTTTTTTTTATAATTGCTGTTTGGTTTTAGTTTTCGAGATACTTACAAAAAAAATTGTTAATATTATGTAGAATTTCTCTTCTATATAATATTTGTGTAAATATGTTATAATTTATCATCTGTAATGTAAATACATTGCAACATTAAAATACATAATGTGTGAATTAATAAAAAATTTACTCTTCATGAATTTTGATAGACTTGAAATATCATTATCTATATCGAACTTGAATATAATATAATTAATAAGATAATAATCATTAGCAAGATAATAATCATCAGTATAATGACTAAAAAAAAAAATGTTTTAATTAATTCATTAGTTTTAGATATTATTTAATGATTTCTTTCAGATTTATGAAATATCTAAATTCAGTATAGATTGAATTTAAAATATTTTATAATATTTTGTAAAACTATTATGATCTATAAGCTTTTCAATCAATTATATATTATGGACATCTGTGATGTGCTTATAGAAATAGTAATCGCATATATACAGATATATAAAGAACAATTCTATTAAATTCTATTAAAAAAATAATAATATTTTTTTTACAAATATTTCGAAAACTAAAATGGAACAGCAATTATATGCATAGTAAAAAAGTTCAGAATTTTTTTCCTATATTTAAATCAACGAGAAAACTTTTTTTTTAGATAATCACTAAAAATTTTTATTATTATATCAAAAACTAGTAAATATCGGTAGCTAATATTTTATATTTATATTTGAGGTTTTATCTTTTATTTTTTTAATTCAATAAGATGATTGTATCATATTACAGTCTAAAAATTATTAATCAATTTTTGATTTTATTACAATTTTTGTAATATTATTTATATTACATATATTACATATATATTTATATACGATTTGCGTTACGAAAAATAATACACAATTTCTTAACTAATTTTAAATACTTAATAGCGTTACATAGAATTCCCTCTTGAAGGAATGACATTAAGAGATTATTTTCATTTTTATTTTATATTTACATAACATATTCCTATTTGTTTACAATATGCTATAGAATCATGCCATCGAAACTTCATTAATTATATTATTTTTTCTTTCAATTCTTTCGTTTTTTCATTCTGATAATGTTGTTTGATAAGTAAGTTATCATGATAAGTAAATTTAGCAAATGTTTTTATTCGATATTAAAAAAATCTATCATTAATCAATTTACTAGAAATTGCTAATAATAATTAGTAATAATTTTGTATTTTCATAAGATGTTTGTTTTTAGCAATGTATATTATTATGATAAATTATATAAATAATTTAGCAGTGAAATAATGTATTATAAATAATTACATTTGATTATTTTGAAAAAAATTAATTTTTTTGTACTATTTAATATTTTTTGATAGAATCTAAAAATGTTAATTTTAAATTTAGGAATTGACTGGTTCAAAAATTATTTGTATTTAAAGTTAGTGATTTTAGGCGTATTTTACAGGTTACTAGGACATATTGATTATTTCATACTTATTCACAATTTTTCTAATGAGCAGATACTGATGTATTTGTATATATACAATATATTGTTATTATAATTAAAATATAAGAAAATATAATAAATATATATAAATAAAATTTATATTATTTCATTCCTTTCCTTTAAAAAGTATATTTTTTTTATATATAATAAATTATTATTTAAAGTAATAACGTAAATATATTCAATTGAAATATTTTAAAAAAATTTTGTAATCTTAAAATATTTTTTATGATTTTTTATGATATTTTTTATGATGTGTTTATAATTGATCTTATTTAAAAAAATATAATTTAATAAAAAATGATATATTTTACTACCAGTTTTTATTACTAATTTTTTTTATACACATATGCACAAAATCTTAAATAACAAAATCATTTACTTTTTTTTTTACAGAAAATAAACTATTTTATTTTGAGAAAAGTTGAAAGATTTAATATATATATAAGTATATATACAAAAATGAAAATAAGTTATTTAAAAATATTACATTTCATATTTTCAAAAATACTTTTTTTTTGCATAATATTTATAATAATTTTATCATAATTAAAAAACTTTATGTATATTATTTTATTTCTATTATGATTTTTAATATAATTAATATTAATATCTTAATGAAACAAGTTTAATTACATATATGAAAATGACTAATATTTATAAAATAAGTTAATATAATATGTAAAATTTGTAACATATATATTTTGCTTTCGATTTTAATTTAATGTTACTAATAAACAATGATTTTTTTTACACTGTTCATATTGTCAGATGGTTTGTTTATTTAAAAACATTATTTGTAAACATTATTTGCAAACATTATAAATTTTATAATATACAATTTCACAAATATAATATTTGTGCAATGAATGTTTATATGAATATACATTTAATTTATTATATAATATTATATTATATAATGTTTAATTTGTATTTAAAATATTTAGCATAAATTATTTAATAATAATAATTTTTTAAATTTTAATATATTTTTTAAATTTAATACATAATGCAAAATTTTAATATTTTAAAAAAGTCATAAATTCATTTCAAATTTTTGCAAGAATAGATTACAATTTTTTTGAAATATTGATATATTTGATTACATAATTCTACATTTAAGATTTGTGCTTTACACAATTAATTTTAGAATTTTCCACGAAAATTTCCACGCCCACGATAAGATCTTCCTCCTGAATGCTTTCTTCTGTACACATGTTTTATTAATGGACTTGATCTACCTCTTGTTAATTTTCCTCTTCCGTGCCAATCATTTCCTTTTTGGAATGTGTGTTCCAATTCTAATTCTTCTGCAGAATCTTCTAATATCATTGGACTTTCACCACGACTATGATCACTTCTATTTTCATGAAATTCATCACGTTCTTCTAAAGAATGTCTATAATTAGGCGAATATTTTTCATGACCATAATGATCTTGTAAAGATCCTTTATGACTGGAGAAATTATCTCGGTTTCTTATTGGAGATCCTAATTTCATATTTCTTGAACCATGATCTAAAGAAGATACAGAATCTATACGATGTTCACGATCATCAATCCTTCTAGAAGGAGATATTGTTCTATTCCAAGTCCTTTTTTGAGAAGAATTACTTAAACTCCATCTCAAATCATCAGCTTCTCGAAATTTAGGTGTATAATCAAACATTTCACGCACATTCCAATCTAGACGATCCATAATAGGTCTTTTTTCTTCTTTAATAGCATATTGTAAATCTTGAGGATATACTTGTACTTCAAAATCTACCATAGTAACACTCGCTTGAACAAATTTCGTATTTGTCTCTATTTCATCAGTTTGACAAATTTTTTGATGCATTTGTATATTCTGTTTTATAGAAGTTAAATGTTGACTTTCTTCTTCTTCCCAATATATTTTATTTTTAGTTTTTTGCAAAAGTAAAGAATTTGATGAATATATATTTTGATCACTTCGTATATTTTCTTTCTTTGGATCATAAAAAAATCGTCCTTTCATTTTTAAACGAAGATCTTCCACAGGAAGTTCGCGCAGAGCATGTTCACAGTGTTTTAATATTTCTGGTTTAAATCCTATTATGAAACAGAAATAGAATTATGCAAAATTAATGCATTAATGTTTCTATTACTTGAAAATAAAATTTTGTTTGTAATGATGTTATTTTATTTAAAGATAAAAATGAAAAAAAGCAAAAAATTTAAATTAGTAAAGTAATTAAAATATTTTTACCTGGATATAAGACAGGTAGACTAGTTGAATCTAAAAAGTATAAAAAATGAAATATAAACTATACATTTAAACATATAATGAATATAATATATATAATTTCAAATAGTAATTAGATAAAAATATCTTTGTACCTTTCGCAGAAACAGATGCTTCCAATAGACTGGATAAACTCGTTTTTTCAAATTGCTGTAAAATTAATTCATAAGACAAATATTAATGTTTTTATATAATATTCAAAAACTAAACTGCACACTATATGAAAAGGTATATAAAAATATTATTGCTTATTAATTTCAAAATATTTGTAGTTTTAATAATACAGAATAAAATGGCTATATAAAAAAAATGTTTTATTATAATATATAATAAAATTACTTTTGTATCTGAGATGACTGGTGGTTCAGGTGTCTTTAATCGTTCTTCTTGTGAAGCATTATGATATCCATTATAAGAATCTGTAAATCTACGTTCTCTATAGTTTTGAGAGATTGCATCCTTAGATTTATTTGAAAATTCAAAAGTTTGAATTGGAGATTGACAAGTAGAAGGAATGCCATGAGATGAATTATATGTTTGTACATGTTCTACTGTAGATGCCGTTGATTCATGTTGTGGTGAAGAAATTGGTGCTGGAAGAAGTGCTGATCGATGTGTTGGTTGAATTGAACTAGTATTTGGTTGATTATACATTACTGGACCAGAAACATATTCAGTTTGAGGTAACGGATGTAACGAAACTGAATCAAAATTTATTGGTTGAGATGAATTTTCATAATTTATAAATGCCGGCGGTCCACTATTTGTTATACTTGATGATATTGATGGTGCCAATACAGTTTGATGTATATAAGATGGCATTGACATTGATGATCTAGGTTCTGTTTCTTGTTGATATACATTATTTATTAAAGGTGATATGCCATCCATAGATGAAGGATGTGCATATCCAGTATTCATATGTGATGTCATTATAGCTTCATTTCTTAATTGTCTTGTAAGTTCATTAATAAAAGGGGATCGCTTTCTTCGGCGTTCTAACGATCTACTTCGAGTTCGACTTCGACGACGTGGACTGTATCGTCTACTAATTGGTGAGCGACTGATCTTTCTTCTAAGACGTTCCATACTGCGACTTCGTTGTCGATCACGAGATCGACTTCTTCGGCTTGACAATTTAAAGTTTATATTAAAATTTTTTATTAACTTAGAAAGTTAATAACTTTTTAATATTACAATTTAATAAAAATATGAAAATTTCTCAATCAAATTTAAATTTTATATAAATTTTTTTTACAAAGAAAATTTATATAAGAAATATTTTTATTTCGATAATAAATTTTAAACAATTACATGTTTAAAAATATTATCTTCTCACCGTTCATGTATATTTATACGTCTCCTGTGTCGTTCGGCACTCCATCTTCTATCTGTACTTGTTTTTCGTTCCCAACTAAGTCGTCTAATTGGACTTCTTCGGCGTTCTGGACTAAATCCAAAAGGACTTCTACGAGTACAATTAAATCTTGGACTTCTTCTTTTATCAGGACTAAATCTCAATGGACTTCGATGTCTTTCATTACTCATTTTGAGAGTACTTCTACAACGTTCTGGACTTAATAATAATGGAGATTTTCGCCGAGGAGAATTTATCCTAATTCTATCTGGAGTTCTACGTCGTAATGAACTTCCTCTTTGACGTTCTAAACTTCTACGTCGTTCTCGGCTTCTACGAATATGCATTTCTGTAATGCTTTGAATGGCTTCTGTTTCTGTACCTGGAGGTACAACATTGTCAGAATCTAATAAATGTTTAATAGCTTTTTCCTTTTCAGCTAAAAGTTTGCTTTCAATATCTCTTTTTGTACGTATTTTATCCCTTTCTATATCTTTTGTGCTTTTAGAAGGATCACGACGAATTTCTTCGTGTTTTTTTTCATCTCTCTTTGGTCTTTCACGATTATAAGATCCTTTATAATCACGCCGATATCTTTCCCTATAAGTAGGCTTATAATCATTCTTTTTTATACATTATTAATTATATAAAGAAAAAAATTTAAATTATAAAATATAAAAGACATTAATTATATAATACAATATTAATTGTTAAAATTATAATATATACAAATAAATTATAAATTGATACTACATGAAATGTTATTATAATATTTTATAATAGTTCATATTTTTATTATGTAATATTATATAACAAATTCATTTCTACAATATAATAAATTCTACAACAATATGAATTCTATTATTAAAACTACCTAGAAGGACGTTTTTGTTCTTGATCTTTGATATGGCTAGTCTTAAATTCAACATCACGACCTTTTTCTTCATCACCTTCCCAAGCATCAACAACATCTAAACCTTCCATAAAATCTTCATCGTCAAGAAATTCTTGAAGTTCCTCATCTGGTATATCCTTTAAACCTTCAATTGCACGTTGAACATCTTCATTTGTACTCTTTAATATAGGTTCTTTTTTATCAGCACTTTGTTTTGGACAAAACTGATCCATTGATTCATTTTGCACATTGTTCTTAACACTTGAATCTTTCATTTTTTTTGGTAAATCACACATGTTTCTGAAAGATTAACTTAACTATTGAATGTTAATTCAATAAAATTTATGAAATCAATGAAATTTGACATTTCATATCTTTCACATCAAAATAAATTTACACAATAAATATTTTTAAAATATTTTTAATTTATGATAAAATTAGGATAATATTAAATTGATTCAAAATTTGTCATCTTATTATTTTAATTTTTATGTTTAAAATATATGTAAGTAGTAAAAAGCACACTTTTTGATAAAATATTCATATTACAAATATATTGAAATGAATTAACATATTATAAAACTTAAATTATTAAATATATTTAATTTTTTTTAATCATATATTTAATACAATTATAACTATTCTTTATTATATTAAATTTTAAATAAAAAATAAACGCACCTCTTAACCCTTCGATGGAATATATATTATTGATATTAACACTCTCATTACGTAAGTCGTATTATCTTTATTTAAAATCAAAATAATTTAAAAATTTATATTATATATTTCTTGATTTTGTAAATGACACTTATAATACATTCAAGTTAAAAATCGAAGTTACAGTTGTTTGCCAAGTAGACTGCTCTAATAAGTAATATACGCACTTATTATTAATAATACTTAGTACAATTAAGTACAACACACGTAACCTCAATGATAATTACAACACGTATTAATAATTATATAAATGAGCAACAGTTAATTTGTTTCTTCTTAAAAACTATTATGTAGAAATATTTGAATCCAAGAAATCCGGATCTTGAGGAATCAACATCTATCTATTCCGCCATATTAGTTACCAACAGTTTTGAGATATAGTATAAAACAAGGGCATACTCAAATAAATTTCAATATTCAAATTAATAAAAGAACAATTTAAAATGATATACTATTGTTAAAATATAAAGATTTAAATTATTTATTTTAAGTTCTTCTTTAACTGTTCTATTATATTTTTATTATTTTATAATAATAAGTATTTAATTTGTTCTTTATAAGTTTATATTAAGAAAAAAAAAAGAAATATATACAATTTAAGTAATCATTATCAAATAATTCTAATAAAACTTATAATTTTATTATTTTTCTGTATATAAAATAGTATAAAATTTTTTAGTAATTACTATTAAATAATATAAATAATATATAATATATATTAAAATAACTTAAAAATTCGGATTTTAGGAAAAACAGTTTTATATAAATCTTTTTTATATTAATCTTTATAAAAACATATCATATGAAAATATTAAATTTATTTAAAATAAAATAGAGAATAATTTTTATAAAACTATAACTAATAACTTTTATAAAAACATATCATATGAAAATATTAAATTTATTTAAAATAAAATAGAGAATAATTTTTTCTTGTTAATAACTTACAATTTCTAAATTTTAAATTACATTATTATAGCAATTACACACACACACACGCGCGCGCGCGCGCACACACACACACACGCACACACACACACACAATTTTAGCATTAATAATGAATTTATTATACTTATAGAAAAATAATTTATTTATTTATTTATAATAAAAAGAAATATGTATTACAATTATGTTTTTTAAAATTGAAAACAATTAATTTTATATGAGAAATATTATAAAATATTTTAATGAAATGTTTTATAAATTAATTATAATAAATGATACATTCAACAAATTGTAAATATTTTTTTTTGAAAATAAAAACAAAATTAAATGCGTAAATAAAAATACTATTCATTGAAATATAATTTTATTTACATTACTACTTAATCTTATTTAGAATTAGACGATCACATATAGTTATAAGACACAAAAGTTTATATTGAATAATAATAATAATGAGAGGTAAATAAACAACTGGCTTTACTTTCTTACGACATAAGATTAAACAATATTAATCAATAGTGAAGAATAATTGTAAATTATGAGCATAAAATTTTATATCTTTCTTTATCGCATTTCTTAGAGCATTTTATGGAAGGAATGCAATACAGGAAGTTTTTAATAAAATTTTAAATCCACCAAATGGAAGAACTGCATATTTTCTTGTCAATAATCGACTAGGCCTCTAAAAGAATAGATAATAACGAAAAGTTTTATGAAATTCTCTAAATTTATATAATAATAAATATAATAAATATAATAATAATATTATTATATAATATTATAATAGTATTAATATTATTATAATATAATGTAATAATAATATTATATTATTATTATAATAAATATTATAATATTATTTGCAATTTTACCGGCTATTTCTTGGACTCAAAGAACGAAGTGGTGAATCTCTATATCTTCTACGAGATTCAGTTCTAAACTTTTCACGATCATCACGTTTATCTCGTTCTCTGTCTCTTTCTCGTTCACGATCATTTTCAAAATTCCTCATATCTCTTTCTTTTCTTTCTCGACGTATAATTCGTGGACTACGGCCAGGACTTGGTGTACGTGATATGGAGGAATGCGAATCAGAACTATGACCTTCATAACGATGTCTTCTTTCTCTTTGTCTATAAATAATTAGATAATGATGACAATACAGAACTAAAAGAAAAAAATATATAAAATAAGAATAATTTAATAAAATAAGCATACTTTCTACGTAATTTCAAAGACATTTCTCTAATTTCATCCTCTCTATCTTGTCTTTGCTGTTCCATTTTCTCAATTCTAAGTTGTTCTGCTTTTTTATCAGCTTTATCTAAAATTTAAATAAAATGTAAATGTAATTTTAATATTATATCAATATATAAATTTATTTAAAAATTCTGATGAATTTTACTTACATTGCCTATTTAATAAAGCTTGCATTTTTTTCTTAAGTCGTTCTTGAGGTGTAATTTTCAGTGACTGAAAAATTTAACTCTTAAAAGTCTGTTTTCAATCATAAAAATTTGATTAAAAGTATAAAATATTTTTAAAATTTTAATATAAATTTTATATTTAAACATATTTGTGTTATATGCATATATCTTATTAACATATGTTTGTATATTTTATAATATTGATTTCATATTATATAATAAAATTTATATTAAAATCTTAAAAAAATTATTATACAATTACATAATAAAATAAAATTAAAATTATTAAATATATCCTATACTGCAGAATTTTTTCATATTACTATGTCTACAAAACAAATATATCAAACTACTAAAATATTTGATGTTTTCATTCTGATAATATAATAAAAGAAAAATTTTATAAAAATTATAAATTGTTATAATAACAATTATTCAATATTTATTACTTTAAGGTTAATTGAAATTATAAATATAAAATAATATTAAATTCATAAGTAAAATGAAAATTATATTATATTTTAAAATTTACAAAATTTAAATTCTTTTTAGAATTTAGTTCTCATTAAATAGAAAAAATTGAAATAAATTTTTAAATGTAAAATATCAATAATATAATTATATCATATATATTATACAACAGAATGAAAACAAGTAGCACTTGTTAAAAGTTCTTCATTGAGAGAATAATTATATAAAGAGTATATACTGTCATTTATTCTCTGTGCTTTAAGTGACTAAGTAAGCGTTATGGTTCTTACTGACTTTGTGTCCGCCACCAGAATTTGTACTTAACCCTGCTTTTGGCTTGTTCCTAAAATATGAATAAAAGTTAAGAAAGTATTTAAAATTGATTTTAAAATCATAAAATAATATATGATAATTAATATTAATATAATATTAAATTTACATGCTCGTGGTATTAGTAATCGTTGGTTTTGGTGTTGGTGCAGCAATTTTTTCTTCATTATCTGATAATTCTAATTCTAAACTTGATGATTTTCCACGTCGGCCATAATATCTAAAAAATATTATTTAAAATTATTATTAAAAAAATAAATATAATAAAGAATTCATATTTAGTGAAATATATATATTATACCTAGGCAGTGCTGGCATTTTATTTTCGATACTGTGAGATCGTTTGCATCTGGATTGACTTCTTGATCTTGATCTAGATCTAGATTGAGATTTTGTTCTGGATCGAGATTTAGATACTGACTTTGATGGAGAATAATGTCTTCGACGATAACTATCTCTAGAATGACTCCTGTTATGTGACTTAGATCTTGATTTTGATCTCGATCTGGATATACTGCTTGAACATGAACTTCTAGATCTTTTTGGACGTGAATGAGATCTAGACCTCGTCTTTGATCTTGAAATAGTACGTGAGCGAGATCTAGTAAAACTTCTATATCGAGATCTGGATTCACTTCGAGTTCGTGATCGTTTTGAACGACTTCTTGTTCTTGATCTTGTATTTTTTCTATGTCTTGAACGTGTTCTTCTTGATCTAAATTAAATTTATATATAATATATTTTCGAGATTAAAAAGTTCCCAATTTTTATTTATTTCCAAAAATATTATTTATTTGTTGATATTAAATGGTCTCTTTCAAACTAGTTCCCAAATATATTTATGTCAAATATTTTAAATTATTAAATTATTAAAAAATTATTAAACTACTTTTGAAATGCATTTTTTTATTTCATATTCTTTTGTTTGACAAGTTTGCTTTTTATTTCTTTTATAATCACACTTTTCATGATATAATCACATTTTTATGATACAGTCTCATGATTACAATAATATTTATAAAAAAAATAACATTGTAATGATCAGCTTTCGTATTTGTTGAATGTAGCCATTTACGATTCTTTTTTATTTTCAAAAATGAAAAAATAATGTTCCACGAATGAAGAGATAATTTCTTAATAAAGATTATATCAATATATTTTAGAAGTATTTTGAGAATTTCAAAATATATTAATGTATGTATATTATATACAAATACAATATTATATCAATAAATAAATATTTTTTTTAAATAAATAAAAATTTGAACTTAAAATTTTTTTGATCAAATTTTATATATACATAAATATATTTATACCTAAAAATATATATATAGAGTAGAAAATATTTGTAAATAACTAAATAAAACTAAAAAAAAACTAAAAGTATATAATAATTAATAAATATAATTGTGTATTTTAATAAAATAATTAAAATTATATAATTAGTTAATTAAAATATTATGCAATTATATTTATTAATTAATATATACTTTTTAAAGTTTTTAAAAAAAATAACAAAAAATGAAATATTTGCATTATTTATAAAAATATGAATTACATAAATGTAAGATCACTATATTTTACAAATTTTTTAGAATTTCTTTTTTTTAGAATTTTATATTCTGTTATTACTATTATTTAAAAAGATTTTTGTAAATCAATTATCAATGATTTTTTATAATTTATATCTTGTTTTTATAATATTTAATATTTCAAATAAATTTTTATTATATGAAAATTGTTAAAAATTTAACAAATTTAACAAATTTATAAAATTTGTATCATATATATTTAAAATTAATAAATTTTCTATATAAAATATATATTGTAAATTTATTAAATAATAATAATTTATGAAAAAAGGAGACTTTATCTTGAGTAGAAAATTTATTAAATAATTTTTATTTTTATTTAAAATTTATATTTTTTAAAGTAATTTTTTACATCATCACACTAGTATTAATTTCAAAAACTAAATATTATCTAATATCTAATAAACTAAATATCTAGTATATCTTGTACAATGCTTCCGATTTTTTGTTTACAATATTTGAAATCATATTTAAAATATAATTAGTATTTTATTGCATATAAAATATTTTTTATATTTTTTTAATTCCACAAAAATTCCACCTATGATTATAATATTTGAAAAACAAATAAATTCTCAAATCGTAAAATGTCATAACCTTCAAATAAATTATAACCATTTTTGCTAATATTCATATTTATATAAGTAATGAAAATTTTTTTTTTATTTAATTTTTTTTAGAAAATATATTTAATGTATATTTTTTACATGTGTATTGTTTAGTAAATGTATAATAATGCTTTAATTAATTAATAAATATATCCATAATATATATATTTACATAATACTTATAGAAAATTAATATATATTCGTAAAATTTTTAAATTATAAAAAACAAAATAAAGTTATATAATATTAATTGAAATTTAATTAAATTGTAAGTAATTAAAAATTGTTACTTGAAATGAGATGGAGATAAAATAATAGAAATAAAATCTCATTCTAGCTCTATCTTGCTTCGTACAATATAAATTTAAATAATTTATAACTTAACAAATAAAATTTAATTCATATTTTTGTAATTTTCCGATAGTGTGAATATATTAATATTTTGTATTTTGTAATTATATGCATATTAATAAACTTACCTTGATCTCGATGTACTACGTTTTCTGTCATGATTTCTATATGATTTAGATTTAATAGATCGAGAACAACTCCTAGATCTTGATTTCGAAAGTTTTCTATTAACTGTTCGTTCATTCAATGCTGGACTGTCTGATCTTCTATGTCTAAGATGAGAATAATTAACTTTTTTCGAATTAGAAGAAGTAACATGAGACGAACTTCCATAAGTTTCTTCTTCACCACCAAAACTAGTAATATAAGTTATTTGACCAGTATTTATAGGTGAAATAGATCTCGAGCGAGATTTAGATGATGATTTTCTATAAGGATTATATTCAGGACTTTCTCTTGCTGCATAACTAATAAAGATAAAACAAATTATTATAAATATTTTAATTATTAAAATCATTTAATTAAAATATGAATATATTATTTATTTACTTATTAATAATTGATTAAATGAATATATTTTTTCAATATAATAAAACTATTATTATATAAAAGTAAATATACCTAGGTGGACTCATAACTCGACCAATCATTTTCTTTTCTCTAAATGCTCGTCTTTCTCTACGTGATCTTCTACCCTATAAAATGTAATATCATATGAAAATATATATTTAATTGAAATTATTATATATTATATATATACTATATAATTATAAGTACATATATTATCACATATATATATAAAATATAGAATGGATAAAATGAGTTTTATAAACTATTTTCTCAATTATAAATATTGATATGATTTATTTTAAAATTGAATGATAGAAAAATTAAATATTTATATATATTAAAAAAATTTTTAATAAATTTTGAAAATAAAAGAAGTTGCCTATTTTTTTTTTTAAATATGATGTTGAATTATTTTTTTTATTATTTAAATAATAATTAATATAATATATAATAATAAATAATAAAATATATAAATAATAAAATAAATAATAATAATATATAAATTAATATAATATAATATATAATAATAATTTAAATTCTTATATGAATATTTTTATTGTATATTAAATATTACATTAAAATATTATTTTTTTTTTGTTTTCAATTTTAATTTTTTTCTTTTAATTTTTTTTTTGTATTTAATATTTTTTTTAATTTTATGTTATATATCTTTTTAATTCACTTTATAGAGAATATCTGCATAATTATCATTATAATAATATAAAAAAAAATCTTTTTTAAGTAGAATTTAATCAGTTTTCAAATAGTTATTTAAAAATTATTTGAAAATTTAGAACAATTTAAAAAAAATTTTTAAATAAAAAATAAGATCATCTTTTTTAAATAATATTATTTATATTTAATTTTGTAATTTTGTAGTTTATAATAATTATCAAATCAAATTCGATAATTATTAGTATTATAATTTTCAAAAATATGAAAATATTTTAATGTGAGTTATTTTATTTAAATTAAACAAAGTAAATATTTTTTTCAGAAAAAAAAAATTTTTATATTTATACTTTCTATTTTTTTGCAAATATAAACTTTTGTTTATTTAATAAACCTATAATATTTATTCTTACAGAAAATCATAATTGATTAAATGAATATATTATAATAATTTAATAATTACAAAAAAACATGAATAATATTTAAAAATCAAATTAATTTTTATGTATCAAATTATAATAATTCAAATTATAATCTATTTTATTATTTCTGTTTATTAATCTCATATTTCTGAATTTAAAGTGATTTTAACATTATAACATTATTAAGTTTGAATTAATAAAACCGTAATCTAGATATCATATACTATATATACTAATTAAATTATATCATATACTCATTAATTTTAATTTTGTAGAATTTAATATATAAAATACTAAAAAAAAAATATAAATAGATAAATACTGCTTTTATATAACTCTCATAAAATTTATTAATTAATAAAAATATTTATTAATTATTAATTTTTGTTGAAAATAAATTGATACTTTTTTAAGGAATAAAGTACTATATCAAATATTAATATATTAATATATAATTCCATTTAAAAAATAAAATTGACTTTTATATGTACATATCTATTTGCAAGAAAATTACAATTGTTTTCCTTTAAATCATTTAATTTTTATCTAGAAAATATTTTAATACTAACTAAAAGAAATGAAATATTTTAAATTAGAGATGTCAAATTTTTTTTCTGTAGACAACTGATTAACACGTTGACTGCCACGCGTATTCACGCGCGCTATTGTATCAAATATAGTACTCCAGTACTTCTACCGATATTTTATTAATGCAAGTTGCGCTGATGATTACAAGAATGATGTCTCATTTCTTTTCATCATTGCTGTTCGCATTCGCAATAGAAATATCGATAATAATAATTGTATTGATAATAGTTTCTTATGCTAATACAATTAGAAAAGAGATTAAAGGTATCGAAAACTTGATGTTCAATTTCTTCTAAGGATTTCAGTTGTAAATGGTTTAATAGTTTAATAGTTTACAAAATTGTAACAAAAAAAAATATAAAAATTAGAAGTTTTAGAGAATTTAAAGAATTATTAGCTGCAAAATTATTAGGATTATCTGAAAGTACAACAAAATCTTGTCAAAACCTCCAACGAAGTCAACATAATATCGCCGTTCGGAAAAATAATTCTGGTATAAATATGAAATGTGCAAATTATGTTATTCAGATAAAAGACAACAAACGGACCGATCAAACGCATGAAGGGATTAAAAAAAAAAATTAAAACAACTTTTTATTCAAATTGTCCAGATCAACTTTAGTTTTGTATAGAATGTTTTGAAATTTCATATTCAAAATAATTTTGTTAGTAAATTATTTTATTATTTTTATAATAAATAATAAATAATATATAATAAATAATTTAATAGTTTTAATATATCCTATGGAATATCTTTCCAAATATCTAAAGATTCCAGATACTTACGAAGATTCTTCATAAGTAATCAAATAAACATTACCCGAATATGGGTAACACAATCCGATGAGAATTTTTGCTGTCACCCGAACGCGGCAGTCAATGTATTAATCATCCGATTCCTTATTTGATTTCAAAAATTAAATTTTTTTCTGTTGATCAATTTTATTATAAGTAATCTAATCACTATTACATATTTTGCGTATGAACTAAATGTGATGATAATAATATATCTATACTCTTAATAATTTGTTGCAAACAAAATTTTTATATTTGTATATTTATTGTATATTTATAATAACTAGTCTTATAGTTATTATTATAATATAATCTTAGTAGTAAGATTCGTTTTGTAATTAAAAGTGAAGTAAGTATGGAGAGAATTTTTTCTCTATCTAATTCTAACAATTAGAACAAAAAGAACAAGAAAAAAAAAGCTATTGTAACTAGCAAGATTTATACTCCTATTTTAGATAATAAAGTTAGAAATTCCACTCTGTATACATCATAATTAATATATAATATATCAATATGTGATCATCAAAATTATTAATTATATTGTGATAATATATATTAATATAATATAATATAATATAATATAATTATAAGTATTTTATAAAACACAAAATTATAAAATATTTTACCGAATACATAGCTTTTTCTTCTTCTTGTTTACGTGCTTGTCTTAATGTTTCAGCTTCTTCAAAATCTTGTGTTAAGAAACTAAAATAATCAGCGCCCAAAAGTCCATATTTCTGAGCTACTAAATTCATTTCATGTGCTTGTGATGGCTCTATTTGAGATACATCTACACAAATATCTAAAAAAAAAAAATTAAATTTATGTTTATACAGTGTATTATACTGCATACAACAATTATAAAGTATAACTTACCTAAATCAATATCACTATCTTCATCGTCTGCTTTTTCATCAGATATAACAATATCCAATGATTTTACAGTTTCAGATATTGGTTCTTCTGTTTCATAATTATATCCAATAGCTACATTATTACATGATTTTTTCTTATCTCTAGCAGCATCTAATTTTGTTGATGAACCAAATTGTTCTTCCAAATGTATTTGATGTAAAAATTTTTCTTCCGTTACTATATTGAAGATTTTTATCAAACAATTTAAAATAATAATAAAATGTAAATTTTAAATAAATGCAATTTTCTACCTCCTAAAAATTCATTTTGAACAATAATTCGGTAACGTTCATAATTGATATGTCTGTCTTCACTAGTAAGAGCAATATCTACATCAATAGAATCTGGTGCTTCTGGTATCCAATCAAGATGAGCACGAACATCAAATCGATCAATAAGATTGTCTTCATTCCCTTGCCATGGCATCCTAGTAATATAACATATATAATATATATAAAATTGTATATAAAATAATTTGTTATTTTATTTATATTTTATTATTATTTCATTATTATAATATTTCATTTTTTAACATAATTTATATTCAATTATATTATTCAATATTTATTTTTAATACATAAAACATTTTTCAAATAATTTATAATTTTCAATATTTTAACTGCAATAAATATTATGCAAATTAACTAAATCTTATTTTTTATGAAATTATATATAGAATCTATTTTAAAATTAATATATTCATGATTGATTTTTGTTTACAGTTTATTTGAATTCTACATATATTTTCAAAATTTTATATCTAATTCTATATCTAAATATCACAAGATTCTTTAAATATATATGAATATAAAAAATATTGTTTTTTTATATATTAATTATAATCATTTTGAAATGACACAATATAAAATAATATACTATTATATTGTCTTTATTAACAGTATTATTTCTCATGTGTAATTTCATATAAAATTTGTAAATATTATATAAAAATAATGAATTTGAATTTTAAATATTCAATATGTTCTTGATTAACAATATTTTTTATTTTTGTTCTGAAACTATTCTAAAAAAAATTTGAAAAATATCTAAAATAATAATATAAAATGAAAATTTATTTCACAAATTTTTTAATAAAATCATACTTGAAATGATAATAAAAAGATATTATTAAAAAAATAAAATAGATAAATATATTAATAATTATTCTGCAATATTAAAATTAAAATATCTTTTAAATCAATAATTTTTTTCTATAATATTGTTCTATATCTTTTGTGTATAATTTATGAATAATGAATTTATATGTTAAAAAAATAAAAAAAAAATAAAGTTAACTTCAATATTTAAATTATTGAAGGATTAATATTTAAATAATAGATTTAATAATATATATAAATGTTCATATATATATATATATGAATACTTTTGAGGAATTAATTCTAAAAGCAAAAACAAATAAAAGTTAATACATAAAAATATCAATGGAGATTTATTTAATAAATTATGAACAATTGAAGATAATATTAGAAAAAATTACATTAAATAAAATGAGATAGAATAAAATAGTTCTATCTCATAATCCATTGTTATCTCTTTTTTTATAACAAATTTAAATAATTAATAGTTTATAATTTAATAAATAATAAATAAATAAGCAATTAATATCTTTATATATTAACTTTTGTATTTGTTTTGATTTTTAAAATCAATCTTAAGCTTTCTCATAAAAACATTAATATTCTATATATTATATTTAATATTATTAATTATATATTAACTTACATATTTGCAGGACTATCACCAGCTGTAGCAATTGCTGGATCCAAATGTATTTTGCAAGGTCTTCCATGAAGTTGTAGAAATTGTGTAGGATCTGATTTCTATGAAAAATATAAATAAAATATAAAATACATAAAAATAAAATATAAAAATATATAAAAATAAAAAGAGAATACATAAGAGAATAAAAAAAATATGCATTTGTAGTTAATTGATGTATATATATAATATATAGTAAAAGAAAAAATAAGATAGTTAGAAATTACTTAATTTATATTTTATATATATATTATTAATAATTTAAGAAACTGTAATGAATAAATGAATTTAGGTTAAAAATTAAAAAAAATAGTTTAGATTTAATTATAAATAAATTTAATATTAATTAGCAACTTATTAAAATTTATGTAAAAATCATTAATCAATTTAATTTCTTACAATTTTTTCATAATAATCTCGTCGACGTTCAGCTCTACGACGATAATCTACTAACATTCCACGAATTTTTTTTTCCTGCTTTCGCGCTTCATGCCACATTCTACCACCTGTTTTTTTCACGGAAAAACTCATTTTACATGTCAAATAATTCAAAAATCACTAAATTAAAATGGAATTTCCATGTAATTAATAATTTTATACAAGGAATCCAAAAAATGATTAATTAACAAACTCTTCTTTTGAGAGGTAGACATATTGTATTTTACAAGCGCTATTTCATAGCCAAAAAATATGATCTTACGTTACTCCATTGATAATGTACATTGCAGATTATACATTGCAATTAAAACTTATTTACACTTATTAATACTGTCTTTCTTTATTATAGAACTATTATTTCATTATATTTAAATTTATCAAATTTATATATTTTTAAAAAGGTATTTAATGATTATGATTAAAAAAAATAAATGTTAATAAATATTAATTGATATGTTAAAGTTGATTTAAAAAAAAATTGTTTTGACAATAAATTTTTAATAAAAATTAAAATTTGTAATAAATACAAAAGAATTAATTCATAAAATAATATAAACTATACTTAATTATAAACCTATTAATTGAAAAGTATTTGAAATATTATATACTTAATATATAATATATTGTATATATTTATTAATAAAAAAAAATTTAAAATAAGAATATAAACATTTTTCATATACTTTTATTAGATACATTTTAAAGAAAAATATTAAAATTTTTTAATTTTTTTTAGTATTTTTATAGATTTTGATAATTAATTATGCAATCTAAAAATGGCTATCTTAATTAAATAGTTCAAAAATTATTTGAATACAAATTTGTGAATTTGGGGAATTTTTGCGAGTTAAATAATGTTATGTTGAATTTTTACAATCAATTTGATTGGTTAAAATACCAAGTGATATCAAATTTAAATTATTTTTCTTTTTAAAACTAAATTTCTTTAATTAATTAATTTCTTTAAAAAAAAAAATTGTTTTTATCAATTATAATAGAAAAATATTTTTTTGTAAAAAAAATATAATATTCAAATTTAAAATTTGTTTTACCAAAAAAAAAAATATATATTTTTTATTTAATTATTTAATAACTATATAAATTACTATATGACATATATATATTATCAAGTGTGAAAGAATTAAAGAATTCTATGACAAGAATTAAAGATCAAAATTTTATATATTTTTTTTTTATATTTTACGATGGACTGAAATTAAAATCTAACCAAATTCAAACTTAATACTTGCGAAATGATTAAATACGAGGAAAAGGATAAAGGATAAGTTTGCATATTTTTTTTCTATTATTACTTTGACAGTTTGTTTTATTTGGTCATAACCTGAAATTTTACAAATATTAATGTAATTTGGATATTGTTTAAAATTAAGTTATAAACATTTTGAATTTTGATTTGAAATTTATAATATTTATAATATTAGTTTGTATATTTGAAATCTTAAACCATATATTTATAAATATGACCTATGTATAAAAATCCATGTTAAATTAAAGCAAAATGACGAGAAAAATTTGATATCATAAAAAATAATTTAAAATAATAAATATTGCATCAAATACTACAAGCAGTTATATATGAGTTACATATCAGAATTCATGTTCTTTGAATAATTTTTCAATAATTATTAATAATTGTGCAAATATGTTATATGAAAAATTATAAAGAATAACAAAAGTATTATCCTGTTGAAAAGTTTTATAATTACTTAAAAATTTTATTCATCCAAAGCATATAATTATAATAAAGATTTCTATTATCATATCTTGTCTTGAAACATAAGAAGTAAATTTATCAAACTATTTTAACTTTTTTTGCAATCAATGATTATAAATAAATAATATAATAATTTTATTATAATAATCTAATATTTTTTATTATTTTTTTAAACTAAAATTAATTATAACAAAATAACTATAAATTAAATACAAACATTTCAATTAAAATTTAATTTAATTTAATTTTTTTTTAAAAATATATATTATAATAATATATATATAATATATATGTTAAAATTATATAATATTATAAGAATAAAAATTAGAATATTAATTAAAGAATATTATTATAAGAATAAAAAAAATTATAAAAAAAAAATAAAAATTAAGTATATAAAAAAAATATATAATAAAATATATATTTGAGATTTAACAATTAATGATTAAAAATTAAATTACATGTTATATATAAATAAAAATATAAATATTTATATATTGTTTTGAAAGTACACAAAATTTTCGATCATTATTTTACTCATATGTGATATTATATAGATGATTTTATCTTCATGCAATTATCTGAAGTCATGTTTATAAGTACAACAACTATAAATTCATCCATATTTTTATAATTTTCATAAAAAGAAAATAAAGATTAAAAAATTTTCATAATATATGCTTTCATAATACATATAAGAAAAATGAAGAAACAAAAAATAAAATTTTTTTTCATAAATCTGAGAAAAAAAAAATATTTTCTTAAAATTGTATTTTAAACTGTGAAAAAAATATAAACTCAATATGTAATTTAGTATTTGAATATTTTTATGTTTAGTATTTTATTAATTTTTATTTTATTATTATTTTATTTTTATGATTACTTATGATCTTTTATAATAAGCAACTAGGAATATTTGTAATGAGTTATTTAAATTTTCTTTTCTCATCATTATATTTTATTATTAATAAATAATAATTATTTTATTATAATTTTTTTATTATTATAATAAATAAAATTGTTGAATCAATTTAATTTGTACATATCAATCTTATAAAAGATAAAGAAAATAAACAATAGTATTTGGAATATTAAATATTAAAAATTTTTAGAATATGATTTTTTCTTATTTCTTTAGATTATTAATTTTAATCGAATTTGAAATCATGCCAATATTTATTAAATTTATTGAATTAAATTTTTTTCATTTCTGATTGTAAAATCTCTATGTTTTATGTACTTTTTTCCTACATTTTTAGTCTTATATCAATATGATGTTTTTACAATATTAGCTTTCATAAAAATATCTGATATATTTTTTAAATATTTCAATAAAAATTATTTTCTTACGATATTCTCACATTTCATATTAAACACAACTCATATATTCAATTTAAATTTATATTTAACTCAATTATTATTATATAACTATTTATTGTCATTTATTACATTAATAAATGATATGAAGATTATTTTTTTTAAATATTTTCAATAGAATATTAATAAAAATATTCTTTAAAGAATTTAAAACTAATTTATTATCATACCAGCATTAAATTTTAATTTCAACACTATTAATATTTAATTAATATTTAATTTTATATTCTGACAAAATAAATTTATGATCAAAAACAAAAATTAATATTACTAAAGTTAAAAAATGAATAGAATTTATTTATACAAAAATGACAAAAGAAATAATAAATAATCTAAACACATTAATTATTAGTATTTTTTTTATTGCTTATCACAAATAATTAAAAATAAAGAAAAATTAATAGAATAAAAAATATTAAAATTACTTATCGAGTTTATATTTTTTCACAAAATGTAATGTTTAAAGAACATTATTTTTTTTTTCAGGTATAAGTTTTTTCTTTTTTTTTTTTTTTTTTGTGTATTATATTTCGAAAGTATATAAGATTTTTTCTATCTTTGTTTCTTTCTTGTAAAAATTATAAAAATATAGATGAATTTATAATTATTCACAGTACTGTATATATGGTCTAAGTTTAAGATATTACGCCATTTTAATTGCGAACATAAGTCACAAGCTATTATCATAAATTCATTATAAAATTATTAATTGAAAAGTTTTCTACTATAAGTTAAACACATAATATACATACTTTAAGAAATCAGCAAATTTTATGAATATATTTACTATATGTGAGCAAAGAAAATTGCGATGTAATTTGTATCGAAGTGAATATTCTTTTGGCATTTTTGAAGCAACGACTGAATATAGAGACAAATCGAAATGCATATTCGATACTTTAATATCGATATTTTCGGCATGAATTAAATAAATGAATTAAAGAAAAATTTTTTGATATTTCTTACATAACCGTTATAATTGTTATTTTGTTTCTACCTATGTTAACATAATTTTTACTACAATTCTATTTAAAAAAAAAATAAACAATTTTGATCGAACTTTATTTGAGAATAAAATTTTTTGTAATTTTTTTTTATTTCTAGTTTTTGATTTATAGAATTCAAAAATGTTAATTTTAAGTAATTTTTAAGAAATCTATTGATGTTTTTTTATTTGATAAATTATTAAAATACCATATTGATTTATATCTATAGTTTGTTCAATGAGTGAAATCATTATTTAAACCTATTAAATAGTACTTTCAAAATTAAAGAATTGATAGATTTTTTTCTAAGTAACAAAATCTAGCTATGATTATTATAAATAAATTGATTATTGTAATGAATTTTAAATAATAAATTATTTTTATTGAATCGATTCAATATTGACAAATAATTATATCATTGTGTGAATTATTATATATATTAAGTGAATTAATCAAAGAAATAAAATATGTATAATATATGTAATCGAAATTTGATTTATCATTTTTAAATTATCATTTTAATTATCATTTTAATGGTTCATCTATTTACAGAATATTTATTGTATAGATTATAGATATAAATTAGTTAAAAGTATGGTAAATTTTATAGTATATAGTATATAATATTATAGTAAATTTTAACAATTTAAAAATATTCAATTCATCAAATATACTTAAAATCAATAATTTTATAAAGAAATAAATTTTCAATCAATAAATTCCTAAACTTAAAATTAATATATTTGGATTTTATTTGTTAAAAACTATTATATAGAACTATTATATAGAAAGTACAAAAAAAATTATCAATTTTTGACATTATAAAATAAAGTTTTTAATCATAATTTTGATCTTTATAATATGTTAAATTTGTGAACAAGTATTTTTTTAAATAATATAAAATTATATTTAACTTTTTATTTATTATTGTGGTCATTTTTGTTATTGTTAAATTATTTTTATTTTATTACAGATTTAAAAGATAACAATAAGTATATCTCTGAAATATACATTTTTTTTTAAAAATTAGAATAGAGAAAAAATATGAAAGTGAATTGAAAACAGTGAAAAAAATATATGCACATGTGACATATAAACATACAATATATATGTAAATAAAATTTTGTATGATAAAAAATGAATAAAAAAATGGACAAAAATAAAAAAAAAGCTTTCAAAATAATAAAACAAAATAAAAATAAATAAATAAATAAATGGATGTTGAAATATGCTATTTTAATGGAAAGTGAATGTAAAAAAGAAATTGGGAGATAAAGAAAATAGAGATGGAAAAAAAAGAATGAAAATAAAAAAAAATTTATAAGAAAATTTCATATTAAAATTTAAGAAAAAATAAAAAGAATTAATAGAATAAAGAGAAAAAGAAGAAAATCAGAAATTATATTAAAAAATTATTTGTATATTAGAAATAATACCACCTATAATATTATTTAAATAATATTATTAATAATACTATATTTATATACTTATTAATAATACTACTAAATAATATATCTAATATCTAATAAAAATAAGAATAGAGAAAAATACATCAATAAAATTGAGAAATGCTTCAAAAAAAAGATACAAAAAAAAAATAGGTTAATGAAAAGCAAATAAAAAAATATTGTTATTGCATGAATTAAATTTTAATAATATTGTAAATTAATTCCATAAATCTAGTTTTAACATAAATAAATAAATAAAAAGTAAATCTTTCTACCAAATAAATATGAATATAAAATGTATATTGTTTAAATGTCCATCATAGATAAAAAAAAAGAAAAGTTGAAATAATGTATAAATATAATTCAAAAATTTAATTAATCAAGAAATTTTTATAGATAATTCATTATGAACTCAGTCAAATTAGTTTTGTTTTTGATTAAAGTATATACAATCTAGAAAATAGTTACGTCTCTCACAACATGTTTTATTTTGGATAATTAGTCATAAAAGATACTGCTGATTTGATGATCTTTGATAATTTTTGATGATCTTCTAATATATTGTTAAGATCATTATCATGAATAATGTTGTGAATTTTAGTTATCATTGAAGAATTACGATAAGAAAAATATATATAAAATTAAGACAAAAATACATAATTTTTAATATTATTTATATTTAAAATGTATAGAAAATTTAATGTTCTTTTTTGAACTTTATGATATATTTCTACATTTTTTATGATTTCTCAACAAAAAAGATAAGATAATCATTGATAATCAATATATGATCATTGTATCTGAATGAGATATATATGTATATATATATTTTTGTTCATGTATTATAAACATATATATATTTTGTTATATTAAAATTAAATTCTATGAATTTTTTTATAACAAAATATGAGTTATTTATTTATTTATAAATATTTATAAAAAAAATATTATTTATAAAAGAATATAATATAAAAATATATGACGAATTTTTTTCATCTTTTATATTATTATTATTATAATAATGATTTTTTGATATTCTTTTTAAAGATAATGATAATTATGTGTTCCGTAAATAAATAAAATAATTTGAAAAATATTTAAAATTTAAAAAATTTTTCATAACATGAAAAAAATTTTCATAATTTCTTACACAATATACAATATTTACATATTTTCAACATATACTATATGCAATTATAGATTTTTTTTCCTATTCTATAAAAATTTAATCTAATTCAAGTTCTATTTTAATTTTTTTCAGAAATGACTTTAAATTAGACTTTTTATTAGATTTTTTAAATTAGACTTTAAATTAGATTTTTTTATCTGATAGAAATAAAACTAGTATAAAATCATACTTTTATTTTATAATATTCTAAAATATATATATACATATATATATATGTTCATAATACATGAACATAAATATATAAATATTTATCTTAATTTAAGAAAAAATCTTAAGAAATATGTGTTGAATATACATAGTAGTAAATATCTAAAAAAACTAAAAAAGTTTATTTATTGTATATATAAAAAAAAATTCAAAGTGATGACTTTAATAATTTTCAAAATTTTGGATATGATTTCATTTTTATATTAATAATTTTTTAATAAAGAATGACTGGTAAATAAAAAAAAAATAATAATTTATAACAATATTCAACATGATGATTATAATATAATAATATATTTAAAAATCATTGAAATCAAAGAATGATATCTTTTTATAAATATTTAATTGTTTTATATTTTTATGTATGTTTCATGTATGGTAAGGAGATCATAATTTTTTTAAGAATTACTGATACACTTTCCTTTACAAATATACATTAAAATATGTTTTTTTTTTTCATGTCTATATGCCAGGAGTAGATTAAAATTAAAAAAAAACATCAAAGGAAAATGGAATAGAATTCATTATGTGACTTATTATAATGACTCAGAAAAAAGATAACAGAAATTCATAACTAAAGTGAGATTCTAAAGAAAAAAAAACAATTGATATTGATACTGAATAATTGATTGATATTGAATTAAAAGATCTGTAAATTTTGGAGTATTCTTATAAATGAAAAGTATTAAACAATAAAAATTTCAAGTTTTATTTTGAATTTTTTGTATCTATTTCTTAATTTTCAAATTCTTATAAATTTGTTATAGGAATATATATCATTCGAACATGAAGAAAATGTTAAATAATTATAAACAAAAAATAGAAAAGCAAAATGATATAAATATATATATATATAAATATATGATAAAAAATTAAGAATAAAACAGATTATAAGAAAAAGTATAAAGAAAAATGAAGAAATACAAAAATTTGAATGCAATAATCATGAAAATATAAATAAAGAAATAACAACATGCTCAATGATTTATATTCTTATAATAATTTGAAGAAATGGAATATAAATCTCGAAAAATATTGAAATAAATTGGAAAAAAATATAATTATAATTGAGAAATATAAATGAAAAATAGATTCAATAATATAAAATAAAAAGAAAATTTAATAAAAATATATAAAGAGATAATAAAAAGTAAAGAGGAATTTTAAAAGAATTGAGATCATAAAAATAGGGACAAATAAAATTAAGAAATGAATAAAGATATAATGGACAATTCAATGCATATATATTTAAAAGAAAAAGAAAAAGATATTGTCATATAATTTGAAATTAGGAATTTATTAAAAAACTTGAAAACTAAATAAATTTAATCAAAAATTATATGCATTAGATGCAGATTGAAAAGAAGACACATTAGAAATAACAATATTATATGTGAATAAAGGAAAAACTATATTAATAAAAATATAACTATATTAAAGCTTATTAACATCAAGATTATTAATTGGATGTAGACATATATAATTAAATTTATTCATATATAATTAAATTAGTTATATATAGAAGCAATCAAATCTATGTTGTAGATGTTTAAGATTTGGCCAGCCAATATGCTGTGCATAAAAGAGAAAGTGTATTTATAGATATTATATATGATGATATATATGTATGTGATAAGTGTATTTATAAGATATCTAATTTGATTACTTAGAATAATTATTAAAGTAAACTTTATAAAAATAAGATATGAAATTTAAATAGTTTCAAAAAAAATAAAGTATGTATTTTTTTTTCGTGAGCTATTTCAGAGATTTCAAAATTATATTTTAAATGGAATAATTTTTAATTTGATTTTTTTAAATGGAATGATCTACTTTTCATATTCATTATAAATTTTATCATTTCATTATAAATTGGTAGATTATCAAATTCTGAATAAAAATGTATTGATTTTCATATATCTTAAATCTAATAGTTAAAATATTAACATAAAATAAAATCTCATGAACAGAATAATCATAAAAATTGCAATCAATTCATTGAATTCTTTATAATGCTTATTGTGATTTTTTTTATAATATTTTATAGTTGATATCTATAAAGTTTGAAAGTTATTTAGGAATTAATAGAATTTATTTTTATTTCTAAAAAGATTTGGTTTTGATATGATGTTTTTAATTAATCTTTGGTCTAATAAGATTTTTAAATATATTATTTTATGTTTAGCTGGGATTTTTATATTGTTATTACTGAGGGATATAAAGTGAAAGTAATATAATAGATTTGTTTTTATTTATGTTAATATGCTATTAATATTATTTAGATGTTCTTGAAGAATTATAAAAACTAATTGATTTTTGCAAACATGACTATAAATATAATAAATAAATATAATAAAAAGTTAATTATAGTTGATATGTCTAAACATATATATATAGTTAAAATATAAGAATGATCCAAAAACAAATACTGTAGTATATTATTATAATATATTAACTTCAATATGAAAAGCTGCAATTGTTATATATAAAAATTTCTACTATTTAGTAATAATGCATAATTAAATAGAAATCATGCAATATCTTTTTGAATTTGAATATAATAATCTAGCATGTATACTTTGTTTTATGTTCAGGAATATTGTTGAATAATATTTTTTTTTCTTTTTTCAATTTTCTAATATTATATATAATTTGATATATTTATTTTATTATTGAATATCATTTCTGAAATTCAAATTGATTTGGAATGATCATTATTTTTTTCAATATAATAATATATAGGCATTTATTTAGAATTTTTTTTACAAGAAAAGTTTGGATAGACTTGGCAAGAAAGATTTTTAAATTGAATAATAAGATAAGATTTTTTGAATTGAAGCTTTCCTGATTTAATTTTCCTGAATGAATATGATGATTGATAGTTTTCAAAAAGACGAATATAACCAAGAAAAATTTTTTGGTGTCTTTTTTTTTTAGAAATTCAGATTTTTATAATTATTTTTTTAACTTCTTGGAAAAAAATTTAATAAAAAAAAAAGCTTAATATAGTGATTTGAAATATATTCAAATATTTTGGTTTAATGAGAAATGGATTTTAAAGGGAATGGTTTGAATGTAATAAATGAGGTATGAATGAGATTGAATTCCATGCTTAACTATAATGTGGAGAATGAATAAGAAATTATTTGATTGATTAATCTTTTGACAACTCTTTAAAGAGTAATTAATATTAAATTTAAAGATAAATTCTCCAAATATTTTTGAAAATAATTATTTTTAAAATTTTAAAAAGATTTTTTGAATTTTCTTGTTTTTTCTTGTCTTCAGAATATTTGCTATAATTTCATTCTTTTTTTTTGATTTTTTTTTTTTTTTATAATATTTATAATATTTAAATTACGTACTCTAACTTGGGGAAAAAAAGAATGGACCGCGTTTATTATCATATTGTAAGTCAACTGCAGCATCTATATTTTCGTTAGTTTTTTACTAATATCATCATAATATTATAATATTAAAGAATTTCATAAAATAAGATCAATTTATGAGTTTATTATGAATTGAGATAGTTAATGAATAATTATAGAATTGATTATTGCAAAACTGATGAATGATCGAAACTCTAAAGAGAAATTAAATTTGGATATATTTCGGACATATATCGGACATATATATTTTTAATTAAAAAAATCTAACAATTGAATAATTTATTTGTAAATCCATATATGAATTCACTTGTACGGAAATGGTTTGTTATTTGAACAGTGATCTATCTTTTGAAGTGACGATTTTATTATTGTATTATATATATTCTATTTAGTGTTAAAGTTACTTCTTGATATAAATTTATAATTCAAATTTTCAAAAAAGTGATCAAAATTCTTTTTTAAAAAATAATGCTTAGAAGAAAATAGTAAATATTATATTATTTATATTTGGACTATGCTAATCTTGAATTATAATATTGAAATTGTTAGAATTATAACATAGTTGTCTAGAGGCGATCTTTTTTTTGACAAAAGCTTGTTTTACATTTAATTTCATAAGAATATTTTTTTTTTGTTTTTAATGTGATTCTCATAGGAAATCTCGGCCCTCTAGGGAAGAATAATGCCGGATTTTTCTAGCTAAAAATCCTTTGATGATCTATTGACGCCTTCGAGGAGCACCAGAAATTTGATGAACAAATTTTCTTCGCTACTCCGTGCGCTTTGTCTTATTGGGAGGAGGTGAATGTTGTCCTTTTGAAATTCATTTGATGACTCCAAAGCTACACAGGTACTGCTATCTCTTCGGATCGCTCTTTATAATGTTGACATGGACTTCCATTTGTGCGATAATATATAAATAAGATTTCATTACGATCTTGCTATGGGTTCTTTTACATATTAAAAATGGATACGTATAGTTAAAACTACAGATAGAAAATGGCCAGGCCGACGTTTCTCGAATTGCAAATAGATCCATTATACATTCTAAGGAATGTGGCTTTACTGATGTGGCTGAAAATATTTTATATATTTTTCTACATTTTTTTGATCGAGAATTTACAGATTATGGGCTAATATTGCTTCCACAATGCTATTATCTGCTATTATCTGTTGGCATCCTACATGTAATAATCTAATATGCTCGTTTCTTATTACGATTTCTGTAAATACGATTTTTGTACGGGTGCTTGGAGAATAATACTATAGATCTTTTCTGAAATTTTATAGATGCGTTTCGCAATCTACCACTTATTCTTATAATTTTTTCTTTGTCTAAAAATATATATAATGGAAGTAATTTACTAGATTTTGATAAGAACTTGCCTGTTCTTAAACATGATAACTCAGCTGAAAAGGTTTCTTCCTGAATGAGACACTTTAATATCTTACGAGTTTACGTTAACTCAGCAGTAATCAAATTTCAAAATTCTTTTTAATTTTTCAAATCTCTATTATTCGTTTTTATGCGTGAATTTTTATTAAATTTAATATAATAATGCGAATGAGATATACATGTATATTCAGAATACTTTGCAATAAATTGCTTTCTTGTCTACAACTTGTCAAAGCAATTTTTATCATTTTTTTCTTTGATATAGTTATCGATTTATTTTCTGAAACATCATTAGTACTTGCTGCTAATTACTTTGAGCATCACAGGCGATTGGTTTATAAAGATTGAAAAAGATCTAATTGTTAAAAAGAAATTGATTTGAGTAGAATTAAATCTGGATCTAGATCTGGATTTCGCGCAGAAATGCCATGCTTTCCATTTACTTGTTTCCGACAAATATACATTCTGTGACTTTCTTCGAAAAACGGAGAAGTCATGTAACTCTGGCTTCTATATTCGTTGCACGGCGCGAAATTTTGAGAATTGTTAATTGTTCTAAAATTTAATCGAACAACATTCAATCAGAATAGATTTCCTAAGAGATTGATTCGTTCCATTCTAATTGAGTTTTAGACTTTGCATGAGAATTTTTTTCTTAGTAATTATCGGTTCTATTAATCTTAATGAATCGTAAATCTATTTGGAATAATCGCTCGTTTAATCAGATGCGGTAAAAGTAATAGAAAATTGAAGCTCATTATTGGTAGTTGATCATAATAAATCCAATGTTTTAGGATTCTTTTCGGCCGCTATTTCTACCTGAATAATAATGGAAATCAATTGAGAATAATTGATTGAACAATTGGAAATTCATTTTTGCAAAAGGAATCTAATTTGTATTAGAATGTTCGAATATCTCCCGTCATTTCTGCTAAAATTTCAAAGTATTATTTACATCCATTAGTAAATTATTGACATAAAAGTTTTTCATTATGATTCGACTACTATCTCGAAAAACTTTAGTTTATCAACTATTTCTCGCAATATGCGTATAGTTAAAAATAATGCAAATGCGGTACCATAAGTATCTGTATTTAATTCGTATATATTAACTGATGTGTTTCGATCCGATCACATAAAATATACTGAAATTTGCGATCTTCAGCTCTAACTAATATTTGATTATATATATTTTTTTATATTCATTGACATAATATATTTGTGTTAACGAAACGAAAATAAAATAGAAAATAAATCATCCTGAATTGTCCTATTGAATATCATTTAACAATAAGTCCAATGAAGTTCTTGTTGATCCATCGAACATGATACAAATTTTCGTCATCATGCTGCTAATCTTGAAGACAGCGTGGAATAGTAACATGAATGAACTTCTTCATCTTGAAACGCAGTTAGTTAAGTCATGTGTCCTAATCTTTCATACTCTGTTATGAAATATTAATATTGTGCTTGTAATTGCAATTGTCTAACTAATTTTTTCTCAAGCGAATACAATTATTTTTCTTGTTTGTGCGAATCATCCAATTATGTTATCTTGAAAATATATTGTAACAATATAATTATATAACGCTCGTTTATCATTTGTATTTTCTGAAAACTAAATTTCACGATAATTTTTCTTTGCTCAAATTTTTCAAATATTTTCTCTATTTTCTCTATTCAAAATTTGGCAAGTTGTTTATCTAAATCTAAATTTCTAATTAGATTTGATGCATTTTCTTTTGATTATGCCATGTGAAAGTAGATGTTATCAAGCATCCAACTGAGTCTTTCTAACAATAAGTAAGAATCTGATCAATGTTGATTTACATACAACAATGCCCAAAATCTATCTCGATGAATATATCTGTTTTCCTACATTGATTAAATTGAGACTAATGCATGGCTAATGTATGAATGTATTTCTAATATATTTCTAAATTTTTTAACGAAAGCAAATTTATTATGATTTTATTTATGGCCAGGAAATAAAAAATGCCAACGCTAAAATTATTATATTTGGAAAAAATGTTACTACATTTCTGATATAAAATTAACTGAACCTCCAATATCCGAAACATTCCATTTTGTCTATATTTTATTCTCATATTCTATTAGTTCTGGATAATTATTGAGAATCTAATTCGAAATTTTTCGGCTATCCTTTACATAAACAACCGCGATTAACAATACGTTATATTTTCTCAACTAAGTAGTTGTAACATTTACAAGACAGGATGAAGCTGATGGAGTATCCTTTGTTAAATTATTCTTTTCTGATTTAAGACTTTTTGTTGAAGAGGCTTTGAGTTTTTTTAGTTCAGGATTGTCTCACTGTAATAATGTGTGATATTTGCGCGGTTGTTTTACAATTAGGTGCATTCCGCGATTGAAGCAAAATTGAAGCAAAATTTTGTCTACTATACAGTTTTTGTTTTTTCGTCTAAACTTAATTCTAAACTTTTTGCATTATGACAAAAAGTGATTGTCTGGACAAATTGACAGTAGAGAAAACATTAATTACCACGCCATCGCTTGCCATCCGATTGCTTCGTAGGAGAATTCGCTGGACATCATCATTAATTATTTGTTAAGTGTTTCTGTTTCTGTTAATTATCTGTCACGAAACTTTTCAAATATGTAGGTTTTCCGTTCTTCTAAGAATTTGTGGAAATCTTTGAAGACAAGGAAATCTTTGTCTGCTAAATCTAATGCTCGCTCTTATCAATGTTATTGAGTCTAATTTTCTTGTAAACATTATTATGGTATCCTACGATTATATGGGTTCATCTAATTTTTCCAATGCGAGAAAATAATTTTTTGCATCATCAATAAATTCTCTTATCGCGATGGAAGATCTATTTCTGATCGATTGCAGATTTAAAAATGCGCCCGCATAATAAATAGAAAAATTTGCGCTTTTTATATCGCATTTGTAAACTTTCCTAAATTACTTCGTAATTCGTTTTGAATAAATTTAAAGAATGAATCGTGCAAGCAGCGTAATTTTTTAACGACGTTCATAAATAATGAAATTTTTGCAAGTCCGATGAAATTATTATATTATATTATATCATTATTCTGAACTAATGAAACAAACTATTTCTGAAATTTTCAATCTTTAGGAGTTTCGTTAAAAATTGGCAATTTTATTTAAGGCAAAATTGAATATTGCTATTGGGTAAGAGAAGAGGATACGATCGGTTTTAATAAAAGAAAACTTTTTTTTCTTTGTTGACATTACGCGTATATCTTTTGAAATTTTCTATCACGATCATTATATTGAAATACATATTTTCAAACTGTCATGATAAATTGCATGTAATGGTTCTGATTCAGTGTTTGTGACAATTTATTTTCTTGCGCATATACATATTTGTCGTATAATTGCATGTTTCATATTGTTTTTTGAATACCGTAAATATTATTGACTGCATGGATTTTTTGAAAAATTTCTTGAACCTCGTCAATGAAATTTCTTGATCTAACTACATTCGTTGACTAATATTTTAACTTGAACTTTCATCTCTCTTAACATAAAGACAAGAATTTGCTTACCGGAATTAGATGGGAGATTAGATCGACAATTGATTAATTGATTGCAGTTAGAATTAGCTATTCTGGGGTCGGAATATGTCTGATGCTGAATGTCATTCACTTGTACTGATGATTGCGTTGATCTTTATTTTAGATCGAATCAGGAACGCACTGATATTCTGATATTGAAATGAATTCTTTCTTAATGATGCTTAATTACTGTTCATCATTGTTTATTAATTCCTAAATTGATTTCACTTTTGAATATTTATTCTTTGATTCTATTCGATTGTATCCAGATCAAAGGACCAAATTAAAGTCTAAAACTGAATAAAAAAAGTCGATAGTACTAATGATACTTGAATTAATTTGAATTTCAGATGATTAAACATGAGCCAATAAACTGAAATCTTTATCTTTATTCCGTTTAGATTCAATATTTTTTATTCTTATGCAGAGAGAAATAATAATCAATCTTAATAATGAATATTAAGATTATTCATAAAAAATGCATACATATTATAATTGTTTTTTTTTTATGCTTCGAATGAATATTACAAATTCACTAATTTACATTTTTTATATTTTTATTTTTGATATACAAACTATATACTAATGAATACTAATGAACAAATTGAAATCAGAATACATTAACGAGAAAGATTGTTGATATAGATTTTTGTTTAATAAATAAAAAACGTAAATAACAAAATTTGATTTTAGATATTTATTTTTTCATTTTTTCTTTTTCTAATGGCTATCATCAATATTCAATTGTTAGCAATGCTATTTCAATAATATATTATCATGCTATGGAATTAAGTTTAGAGTTTGATAAAATATTTGAATACACGTTTAAAAAAATCAAATAATCTTTATAAAAAAAGTTACAATAATAAATAATAATCGAAATAATATTATTTAAAAAAATTAAAGTGAATAATGAATAAAATATCGCTAGTATGCGCTAATAATAACATAAAAAAGAAAAACAATATTTATATGATTTTTTTAATGAATATAAAACATGATATTAATATGATATTAAAATACAGATATTGAATTTCGACTATTTTTTTTTTATAGTAATTTTATATAAAAAATATAAAAAAACATTGAATTCAAATGAGATAAGAATTGATTTATAGAATTTAAATTGATTATATGCATGTTTATATGATTATATGTTTATATGATTATATATTTTTATTGATTGATTGATATGTAATATCATTAATGATTTTTTTATATATATAAGTATAAGCAAGTTTGTGAAAAATACTTTTAATCTTTCTAATTTGAAATTTTATAGGAATGTGTTTTTTTTTTTTGATTTATTTTTATGAATTTTAATAAATAGCCAGATTGTCATACAACAATTTAGATATGAATTTAACTAAAAAGTTTATACAATGACTTATCTATGTTTTTAAATAAAGTGTTTAATATGTCAGTATTCTGGAATTTATTGAAATTTATTCGAGATAAGTTTTTGTTAAATAATAATAATATAGTACTAATAATATATATATTATATATTATACTAAAATTCAAAATAATTATTTATATGTAAAAGAAGTATATTTACTTTCATTGAGACTATGCAAGTAACATTGCAATACCATATACTAACTAAGCGTCTTGTTTTCTGCCATCTCATTTTATCTAATAATAATGTTAAAATGCCTGTAATTCGTTAATTAACTCTTATCAGACATGTGTGTATATGAAATTTTTTCATCATGTTTTGATATTTAAAATATATTCTCTAAAGATATCCCACATTTTTATGAATATCCGTATATTTTTAAATTTTTTGAAAATTTAAAACAATAAAAATAATAATCATATATATAAACAAATTTTTTTTTAAATTGTTTACAAAAGAAAAACCTGCTTTTATATAAAAGTTAATTAAGTTAATTAATAATTTAAATAAAACTTAATATCGCAATTCTTTTTTTATTATTTATAAAATGATACACATATTCAAAATTGATTTTTCATATAGAATTAAAATGCATATCGTTAAAAAATTATTTATTATCATATGGAAAATAAGTAATAAATATTTCAAGATTTTATTGCTATTTTTTAATATGTGTATTTTTAAAAAAATTATTTTAAAATAAAAAGTTTTTAAAGAAAAATCAGATATTTAATAAGTAAACAAGAAAAGACATTATATATTTTATTCACTATTTGAATATATATATAAAATTATCATATGATCGACTGATTGAGAATATCAAAAATATCAATGCCATGTTCAACTAATTGTATACATATACAATTAGTACATATTGTATATAATTATATATATTGTATATATTGAATTTGTATACATATATATAATCGATAGCCATTACATAAATTTAATGTAATATGTATTGCCTATGTGATTGATATTTATCCTTATTCAAAATGAATAAGAAGTGAATATTACAATATTACATTAATTAATATCACAACAATTAGCCATCAACTATTCTATGGATCCGAAGAATTTCAAACTTATAAATAAATGCTAACAATAATACTTATTTGGTCATCTACACATATTATAAATGCATAGCAATATAGGCAATATAAATAATAGTAATAATTATTAGTTAATTATTACGCTTGTAATAATAGTATTATATTAGTTTTGGTGGATGTAAGTTAATAGCTAGGTGTCGAATGCCTTCGATAGATGCTGTAACAAGTGATATATTTTTTAAAAAATTGAGTGGATTATAAGTGGTTAGGTTAGGTTATAGAGCGCATATCTATTAGAAAGTAAGGTCTCTCACAGAGTCACATATCAGACCACGATGAGGTTAGAACAAAATGTAATTGTCATATTAGATGATCAAACTATAACGTGTTTATAATCTTCTTAGCAAATGAAGCTCTGATCTTATTGAGTAGAATTAAATATTTTTTTAATTTTACAGGCATATATCGTTCAATTCTTTTATACTAATAATTGAATTGCTAACCAATTGAAGAATAATAGTTTTGTCTTTAATGATATGAATTCACATATTTATATGATATAATAATGTCTTTTTCTTTCTATATATATTACATATATTATATAAAATTTATAATATTGTTAAAATCTTAACTAAATGACTTTGAATATTCCACAAATGTGATGCCTGAACTGATGTTATTATTCCTATTTACTGAACTGTATATCGTTTTTTGTTATGAACATTAAGTGAACATTAAGTGAATGATGGTTTAACTTGGATGGACTTGATGGACTTTAACTTTTGTGGTTAATTATAATTAGTGATTTTAATCGTATTTTAATATGAACTATATCGTTATTGAATTTCGAATTTTATTTTATTCTAACTGATCTGATCTAAAAAATTATCGCGGATCTTAGTTTTTCTTTCAAACTTATCTTTTTTGTGAAAATGCAACTAAGAGAGAATTAGAAGGGCCAATTGGAAGATTTCGAAGAATGGGTCCTTGCAGGATTACATCGCAACTTCTGAGGATCAAGATCTTTGTCTTGCTTTTACAGTGATCTATTGCAAGGCAAGTGCAAGTGTAACTTGTGAAATGGTTATTCTCTGCTATATCTCTGTTTAAATTGAAGATCTGGAAAACGTTAAAAAATTATAGTCGCTCATGAATAGTTAGAGTATTAAAAATACTTGAATTGTTGAAAATAAAATTCAGATTGTCTTCACAAGTCTTGGATTTGTCCTTAACAAATATAATAATATAATTCTCATGTTATATTTTTTATTTTTTTTTGGTTAAAAGTTATTTTTTCATTATTCATCGAATGTGTGTGAAATTTATTTCCTTATATTTTTCAATATAGGCTTATTTATTCATATTGTCTCTATGAAATAGCATATCTTTTCTTCATTGAATGACATGTCCTTTAGTCAATATTATATGTGATATTTCAAATAGTAATATGTTAAATAAAATTAGAAATCGGTTTCTAATCTGTTTTTTATTAAAATTAAGTTAAAATTTATTAAAATTAAATTTTGTAATCTAATAAAATAAATTATTCAATATTAATGAAAAAATATGGTCTAAATTGTATTGTGTTTAATTTCATATTAATTTCATAATTTAATAATTTATATTAATAATTTATATTAATTTATATAATAATTTATATTAATTTCATTTTAATTAATAAAATATTTCATTATGTAAAAAAAATTTTTATATAAAAAAAAATAAAAAATTTTAATTATTATTTTTCAATACTAATACAATACAAATGTGGATTTATTTCTATTATTATCTTATAATTTTTGCACATGAACAAATGTTTACTCATTTTAAATGCTCGATTGCAACTTTGTATGATTTGTATGATGTGTTTAGACCAAACCAGTGAATGTTTGTTCATTTTAGCAAAATTTAAGCATTTTTTAAATTATTAAAAAGAATGAATGCTTTTGCTCTTATTCTAAACGTACTTTTATATAGAATGATTCAAAAATATGGGAATATCCGTTGAAAATTCCTGAAATGATTTCAATAACTTCAATAACTTTCGTTACGCTTTATTAATGAGTTATTAATAAAAAATAGCTAATCACGGAGCGCATAATCCTAATCGGGTCGCAAAATGCATTGATTATTGAATGTGAATATTAATTGAATAAATAATAATATCAAAAAAAGCATATTAAATATTAATTTATGATTCGAAGTTATGATACAATTATGATATTATTCGATATAATTTTTTATTGATAAAAAAATATTTGTTATTTTAATTGTAATAAAAGTTTTTGCAAAAGAAAATGTTGCTTGAAATTATTTCAGGAATTTTCAATTAATGGATGTTTTCACATTTTTACAACACTTTGTATATTTGGAAATAGAAAAATGTAATTTACGAATTAATAAAAATAATATTTTTTAGAATATTTTAATTTTTAATTTTCATCTTTTAAAAAAAATTGTCTTATTTTCATTTTAATTTTTCATTTAGAATCATTTCTTGTCATTAATTACAAAATATTTCATATGTATGTATTTTAAAATTTAAATGTATTAAAATTAAATGTATTTTTTTAATTAGTATAAGTTAAAAAAAGTATATATGATATAACGATAAATATATATTTAAAGTTTGAATTTAAAAGTGCTTTTTATTATTTTAATGTGGATTAATATAATTACCATAATTATATATTACCATGTATATATTCAATAGTTATTTATTATTATATATTTAGTTATTATTATATATATATTATATATTTAGTTATTTATAATTTATAGCTTATAATACATTCATAATATTGATAAGAATAGCCACGATCTTCTAGCACGTTTTATGATTGATAAAACTATAGTATAAGTTATATTTATATATAAGATATATTTTATTATTTATCGACGTTACAAATGGTTTATATTATTACTGATTTGTTTATATTTGTAAAATAATATCGTATTTATTGTTCGTACTAACTTTGCCCGATCAGTATTTAGTCTATTAAAATTAATTTTCAAAGATGACTTTCTCTTTCCTAAATAAAATTTTTTAAAATTGATAATAAATTTACATTAAACCTATATTTGTATCAATTTGAGTTAGACATTTATACGCTTTTTCCTGTTTTAATATGAATTATATAATTCCTATTATATATCGTTACATTCATATAACAAATCAAATAATTTAATTAATTTAGGTTAAATTAATCCAAATCTCATTTTTTTAATGCTAGTATAACAAATATAATAAATATTTAAGTGAGTTTATATTCATTTAAATTATATTCAAATTAAATAAATTAGATCAAAATAAATGAATAGATATTTAGAAGAAAAATATATAGAATTATTTATCATAATTATATATTATCTTGTTATATTTTTTAAAATTTATAAAAAAAATTACAGAACTATAAGAATTGTTTATTATTTACTGTGCTTAATAAAAAAATATAATAAATATAATATAATATATTTATTATATATATATTATGTATATTATTATATTATTACATATATAATATAAAAAATAAATAAATAAATATATATATCTTTTTTTTCAAAAAATAAATAATAATCCAATATCCAACTAATTTATTGACTATAGTATAAATTTAAATATAAAAATCATTATATCTGATATTTCTGCTATGTATCAATTTTTAAAAAAATATAAAAATAATTTTTTTCAACGAAGTAAATTAAGATATAATAAGAATTTTAATAATATCATGTCTTAATCATTATTCATTTTTTTTCTGCATTTTTTGATCTCTAATACTATTGTTTAATAATTTTAATATTGTTTAAAAATTTTATCAAAATATTTTTTACATAGCAGTCTTTATTATGAAAAATTTTGAAAATTTTTAATATATACCTTTCTTCTAGATACCCATTCATGTATTGGGTTGGCAACTAAGTAATTGCGGATTTCACTCATAGATGGCTTCAATTGAATTTTTAGGTTTGCTGGTGTAGTCCAAATATAAAACACACTTTATTATTTGATAGTTGGCAATTCAGCTGTCAATCAGTAAAAAAAGTTTTTTGATCGGTTGCGTAGTTTTCGTTTGGCGTTCATTGAAAAATGGAAAATCAAAAGGAACATTATCGTCATATTTTGCTTTTTTATTTTCGCAAAGGGAAAAATGCATCGCAAGCTCACAAAAAGTTATGTGCTGTTTATGGCGACGAAGCCTTAAAAGAACGGCAGTGTCAAAATTGATTTGACAAATTTCGTTCTGGTAATTTTTCACTCAAAGACGAAAAACGCTCTGGTCGTCCAATTGAAATTGATGACGACCTAATCAAAGCAATAATCGATTCGGATCGTTACAGTACAACTTGTGAGATTGCAGAGAAGCTTCATGTATCACATACATGCATTGAAAACCACTTAAGACAACTTGGCTATGTTCAAAAACTCGATACATGGGTTCCTCACGAACTGAAAGAAAATTTTTAACGCAACGCATTAACAGCTGCGATTTGCTAAAGAAACTTAATGAAAATGATCCATTTTTAAAATGACTGATAACTGGCGATGAAAAATGGGTTGTTTACAACAATATCAAGCGGAAAAGATCGTGGAGCAGGCCACGTGAACCAGTTCAAACAACATCAAAAACTGGTATTCATCAAAAGAAGATTTTGTTATCAGTTTGGTGGGATTACAAAGGAATTGTCTATTTTGAACTCTTACCATCCAACCGAACGATCAATTCTGTTGTCTACATTGAACAACTAACGAAATTAAACAATGCAGTTGAAGAAAAGCAGCCCGAATTGACAAATCGAAAAGGTGTTGTATTCCATCATGACAATGCAAGGCAACACACATCTTTGGTCACTTGGCAAAAATTATTGGAGCTTGGTTGGGATGTTTTGCCACATCCACCATATAGTCCTGACTTTGCATCTGATTACTTTTTGTTTCGATTTTTACAAAACTCCTTGAATGGTAAAAATTTCAATAATGATGATGATATCAAATCGTACCTGATTCAGTTTTTTGCTAATAAAAACCAGAAGTTTTATGAACGTGGGATTATGATGCTGCCTGAAAGATGACAAAAGATCATTGATTAAAATGAGCAACACATTACAGAATAAAGTTATTTAGTTCCATGAAAAAATTGTCTTTGATTTTCTAAAGAAAATCCGCAATTATTTAGTTGCCAACCCATATATTAGAAATATTTTAAAATTTATGCTTTTCATATACGATATAATGTTATTAATTATAATTTTAATTTTTTATATTAGCTGATAAAATTTGAAATAAGAAACTTGTTGTTTCTGCTTTTAATTACAAGTATTTTTACGACAAATTCAATTTTCAACATCATATAAAGACTATTATTTTTTTTTCATATGATTTTTTCTAATATCATTCATTTGCTTTTTTCTAATATCACACATTTTCTTTTCTCTTTATCAATATAAATGATTTTTGATATTAACACATTGTTAATTACATATTATGAATGATAAATTTTTATATTAATTCTATCAAATCCAAATTGTTTTTTTAAATTCATTTAATAATATTTATTTTCATATAGTATGAAAATTTTTATTGGAATACATTATATTTATTTATTAAGAATTATATTGAAAATTTTTATTTATGATAAAATATATTATAAATAAATTAATTGAAAACTATATAATAATAAAAAACTAAGTTTTAAAGTTTTTAAGTTTTTTTTTTAATGAATTATTCGAACCAATACATCAAAGTCATTTACAGAATTTATCAAAAAATAATTAATTTCTTATGCGCTTTATTTTAATAGTTTTATATATTTTGAATTTTTAATATTCCAAATTTAATTTATATTAATAAATATTTATATATAATAAATTACATATAAATTTTTTTATTGTACAATTTCATAAGAAATTTCGTATATTTTAAATTTCTAGTATTTTAATTTTCTCTAATTTGTAGTAATTCTTTGAATTAATAATTTTTTTTTTTATTTTTCCTTTTTCTAAATAATTATATCAAATTTACTTTGCATTTTACTAATAATATATTGGATATTAAATATAGTAATACTATATATATTTCTTATAAATATAGGCATTATTTAAAAAAATATTGTTTGTATTAGTATCATACTTTTAGAATTCTTGTAATGTATGATTTTTATATTTTTTCAACGTAAATATAAAACGCACGCAATTAGGATAATAAAAACTTAATATTAATAACTTTATATTATTATTTGAAAAAAAATAATTTCATTAATCATACAAGATCAGATCGATAATAATATTACATTGTAAATATTATTATTATTATTAAAATAAACATATTCAATCAGGATGATTTTCTGTGGTATATGTAAGTTTTATCTTTGTACATATATATATATATCTGTATTTAAATTTGCATTTATATTTATATTTATATTTATATTTCATCTGAAAATATACATATATACATATGTGTATATATACGTATATATACAGATAAGTTATTTTACCTTAATATAATGACTAGATAAGTTTCGACCACCCAATATAAACGTTTGAATATATTTTATTCGATCTTTTGTTCATTAAATATATAGATAAACATTTCCATTTCAAAAATTCATTTTTTCATGTATTTGTATTTTAAATAATATATTTATTTTTTTTTTGCTTATTGAATGCAATCTTCACATAATAAGAAAATTTTTATTATTATTATTTTTTTTTTCTAAATTTTAATATCCACGTGTAACATTTATTAGAGATAATGACGTATTTAAGAATATATTCATGCAGCGTTTATAAAATATTTTGAAATTATATTTTATAAATGCATAAAGAAAAAAAAAGACTTTGCATTTTTATAAAAAAAAAGATTTGTATTATCATTTTTTTAAATTTAAAAATTAAAGGTTAATAAATTTTTTATTATTTTCGATATTTTTAATTAATATTAATATGAAATATTATGAAAAAAAAATTATGAAAAAAATGCAAAAGAGAAAAATTTAAAAGATTCTGAAAAATTTATTTGGAATAAATTTTAGAGTTATTTATCATATATAAGTAAATAAAAAATTATATATTAAAATTATATAAATTATTTTATGAATATAAAATATTTATAAAATTATAATATAATATTATATATAATAATATATAATAATAATATAACATATAATATAATATTTTATGAATATAAAATATTCATAATTATAAATATTTATGAATATAAATAAATTCATATTATGAACTTTGAAAGAGTTCAGATATTTACTGATAACAGAAGACACATATTGTTCAATATTGATATATTTTTATTATATTATATATAGTTTATTTTTCTATAATTTATAGATCATCATTATTTCGAGTATATATGTATATGTATATATATGTATATAACATGATATATGTATCATTAATGTTTTTTATAATAGATTGTGAATTTTTCAAATTTCTTTAAGGTATTTTTCTTTTATAATTCTATAAAAATATTTATAAAAATTAATTGTAGATCAATTATTTAAAATTGTGATAAATTTATATTATTATTTTATATAGTTATGAAATAAAATGAAAATTTTTGATAATAAAATAATTTATTTGATTATATATTATATACTATATTATATATATATATATTTAATATTATATTATATATATATTATATATATAATATATAATATAGTATATAATATAGTATAATAATAATCATACATAGATATTAATAATTTTATATTTTATGTAAATCACTTTTAAATATTAAAATAAATACAAAAATTATAAAATAAATATTAAAATATTACAAAAATTTTTTTTTTATAATTTAATACATTGATTATGAAAAATTGCCGATTGAGTTTTATTTATTAAATTATAAGGAAGTGAAATATATTTAATTTTAATTTTGTGTTAAATAAAACGAGATAAAACCAAATGGCATAATGTGTGACGTGCAAAGATAAAACTATTTCATTTTATCTTATTTCATTTTATTTAAATTTCATGTCATTGATTGCTTTTAATTTATATAATATATATTTTATGTATTAATATTATGTAAGTAAAGTTTATATAATATATATTTTATACATATTAATATATATTTAATTTATATAATTTAAATAAATTTCAATATTTTTGCACATTAATTTTTATATTTTTAATTTTTATAATCTTTCAAAATATTAATATTCTGTAAATATATATTATTATTATACAATTGCAAATATAACACAATTTAAATTTATATAGAAAAATAGTTTATGTGAAAAACAATATTTGAATTGGGAAAAAAAAATAATCAGAAATGCGATATTTTCAAAATTGCAATTGTTAACATTTTGATTATTTTATTATATTTATAGTTATATTTTTATTATTTATTTTATATATTTTATAGTTATTTTCTTTTATGAGAAAAAAAATTTTTTTTTTTCATATCAGATAAATATTTTAAAGAGTTTTATTATTTATAAAAATAGTTTTAATTATTATATCTTAATATATCTGAAATATATAAATTTTTAAAAATATAATTTTCTATATTTCTTTAAAATACAAAAATAATAAATTATTAATTTTTAGCAATTATATATTAATTTTTTATTTAATTTCTTTTTTAAATTTTTTTATATAAAATATTTGAAATTTTCTTATTGTAGATATTATTTTGTATTTTATATTTTCGTTGCAATAAAAAATACAAAATAATAAATATAATAAATGTATATGAATATGTATATATAAACAAAATCTTGATTAATTTCTTCGAATAAATAAATATGATATAAAATATTGTGAATAGTAAAAACAAACTTACCGTATATGATACATAATATGACATAATTTTGAATTTTTTTTTATTGTCTACATAAAATGTCTCATATATAGATATGTATATGTATAATTATGAATATGTAATTATGTATATATTTAAGAATTCAGAATATATAAGAAATAAAACAGAAATTAATTCAATAACAAGGCTAATTTAAAATAATTTCAATTTTGTATAGATTTTTTTGTATAGATACGACGGAATTGATTATTAATAACTTTAGGATTATAGGATGATCTAAAATTCATAATTTATTATTTTTCTATAATTTATAGATCATCATCATTTATCATTTAAGTAATATGCAAATTATATATATTCAATGAAATAAGATTATTTTTAATTGATAATTGCATCTTGAAAATGAGTTATTCTAATCATGAAGTGATTTAAAAAATATTTTATATATATGAATATATATGAATAAATGAATTATTTGGAAAATATTTTAACGTGTACTTTTAAAGATATACTAATTCTTTTAAAAAATTTAGTGAACTTGATTGTCTACAATATATATATATATATATATATATATATATATATATATATATATATAATTTATTTATTTATACATATCTTTACTGAAAATAAAGTGATTATATCGAATAATTTCTTTAAAGATATATAAATATTATGATATAAAATAAGATATAATTAAAAAAAAAAAATCATATTAGATGATATATTTATATGAATTTTTGTTGTTATTTTAATATGTTGAATCAGATTTTGCCATATTTCATAAATATTTTGAATTATTATATAAATAATAATATACTATAATATATGAATAATTATATATGAATATAATTTAGAATCGAAAATATAAAAGAATGAATATAAGTTATAAATATTAAATATGTATTTGATAATTAATTAATAATAATATTAATTAAATATCGTTTGTTATTAAGTAACAAATATTAAGATATATTAATTTTATATCTAAATATTTGTAGTATAGTTTGAAATTGAAAATATAAATTAATTGTTGTTCAAACAATATATGTTTTTATATAAATGAAGTAGCAATTGTCTTTTCATATTTTTCTTTATATACTTATTCGCAACCCTATCTTTTATATATTCCGTTTAAATTCAAAATGATTTTCATTTATTTGTAAAACAGTATGTAGATAGAGAATAAATCATATGTGTAGATATAATGAAAAAAATTGATAGCACATCTCAAAAAATTTTAAGAATTTATTTTTAATGATTTTACATAAAATAATCCGAAATTCGTGATGGAACAAGAGATTCTATAAAATTCTGTGAAATAAGCTAAAAATCAACAATAACGAAACTGAAATTTTATTTTCAAGAAAAATATATTTATGATTAATAAAGTACATGTTCATTTAATAATCGATATTATGGATTTTATATATTATATATATTCTTATTATATTTTTTTACTATTATACCGTTTTTGAGATATGAGAATAAGAGAAATAAAAAATAATAATTTTTATCATTTAATTTGACATGAATTTTTAATTTTTAATTAAAAGTATTATTAAAAATATTGACTTGTCCCGTATGAAAAATCATAAAATTAAATTTTATTTTATTATTAGTATATTCTTTATGACATATTCCAAATTTTTATTTTTTTATGTATTTTTTGTATATTGTTTGTTTATATATTGCATCATTATTATTTATATAATTCATTTGTTTGATAGAAAGATTTGAATAAAAATGTCGAAATCGAAATTACGAATTGGTAATACTAAAATTTAGATAATGCTTCATATTATATTACTTAAAAAAGACTATAACATATTCATATTATCGATTATTAATAATTTAAATTTATTAAAATTTTAGATGAAATGAAAGAGATAATATGAGATAGTTTTATTTTTGTTATATTATCATCATTTATTTCATATAATTCAATATATTTATATAATTATATAAATTAAAATGTTTAATTATATAATTTAACATATTTATAATATATATAATATATTATATTATGATATATTATATTAATTTATAATATATTTTATTATACATATTATAAATATATATCAAATTTCAAAAATATATTGTCAGAAATTGTTATAGAAACAGATTAAAACTAATATTAAAAATATTAAACATATTTTATAATAAGATGAATATAGGAAACGAATATTCAAATGAAAAAAACATGAGTACATTTATGTTTAAAATTATTTATGAATTCTCATATTTAATGAAAAAAATAGAGAAATATTATTCTCTTATCAAACAAAGAAAAATTTAATCTAAAATCGGCATAATAAATGTATATTTTTTATTTAATAAGAACAATTGTCTTTATATTGTCGATAAATAGTAATTACGAAGTATTTGAATATTACAATTGGCAATTGGATATTATGAAAGGATTATCAAGAACTGACAATTTTCAGTAATCAATTTTTATATGATCAATAAAAAATATTAATGAATAATTAAATAAATATATCATCTTTCACATAATTTGAAGAATTATATTTTTTAATTGAATGGAATTGTAATTCATCGAAACAAATAAAAAATATTCTTTGCTTGAAAAAATATTTGCTTGATTATTTAATACGCTTAAGAGATGTGAATATATTAAAAATGAACGAATTGAAAATATTATATTATTGTAATATTTGAATAACTTCTAAAATCATATGTAAAAAAAAACATATTTTAAAATTGACTATAATAATTAAAATACCATAAATTCTTTTTTTTTTGACAGAGTAAAATAGAATACAATTCCAAATAAAGACAAACTAATAAACAATATACTTTTTTTCTTTCATATATTTATTATATAGTTAATTACAAGATGTGCTATCTTTTTATCCATTCTTTCTTGTTTTTGCACAATACAAAATTTTATTTTGAAAAAATAATAAACATCATTACAAAGCAATTATATGTATTTTAATTAATTAATCATTAATTAAAATACAAAAATAAACTGAAATTATTTCTGATATATTCATCATTTTATATATCACATTATATATAGATACATATATAGAGAAGAAAAAAAGAAAAGATACATATATAGAATAAGAAAAAAATTTTGTAATAAAAGTAATAATAATTAAACATGTAAAATGATAAAATATTTTTTAATAATAAAATTCTTGCATTAAATAATAGATTACAAATGAAATAGCAGAATTAAATATCTATGATCAATATAAAAGTTTATTTCTTGGGAAACGTATCGAGTGGATTCATATTTTATATATTATTTAGAAATTTTATAGATATGATTTTTAAAATAGAATATTTCAATTGAAATATAAAATTTACAAAGAAGTAGACCTTATTTATTGTTAAAAATAAAATTTTTTATTATATGTAAACATGAATAATTCTGAAATGTAAAATGTTAAATTATAATTTATATAGGATATTTTTCTTCGTATATTATGAATATATTATAAATTTAACTTAAATAAAAAATTAGATTTATAAAGATATTGCATAAAAATATAATAATGTATTTATTTAAATTTGCTTAATATAAATATAAATTTGCTTAATATATATATAATATATATATATATATAAATTAAACAAATATGTATATACATAATTTTTTTATATATATAATTTTATTATATTTATTTGCATAATTATTCGTGTTCATATTTGTTTTTGAAGATATTATACAAAATAAACTTATAATTAAGATTTAAATCAATTCTTTTTTTTTTCTTTAAATTGAAAATTTGTTATGAATTTATATATTTACATTTAAAATAAAATAAAAATATTTTATGAAAAAAAAAAACTGCGATATGAAATATAATACCTCTTTTTTCATTGAAATTGCATGTTTGAAACAAAAATTTTATATTAGCATATAATACATCATTTTTATTCATATTTATAATAAATATAAATTATTTGAATATATTGTAATATGTGTGTTGATGTATCTTTGTTTAAGAATATTTCTTTCGATAAATTAAGTATTTTTATAAAGAAAGTGATTACAATAATTTTTAAGAATTTTTTTTAAGTCAAATTATAAGGTATTAGATAAAGTAAAAGAAATTAACTTTTTATATTAGTATATTGTTTAATAGAGTTATATTTTTTTAATAGACATATACTTAGATTTAAATAAATTTTAACAAATTGACACAAAACTCTTGTACTATATATAAGCATTTTCATTTAATTCATTAAAGTTTTATGCGTTGAGAAATAATTTCTTTGGTTGCAGCATATTCTTATAACTATTTTTAAAAATGTGCTGTATATTTGTGTGCACTCGACAATGTATTAAATGCAATTTTCAAAATGAAACATTGTTTATCAATTACGTAAGTAATATTTAAATAAAAAATTTCTATTAGATATGAAAGATATTTTCCACTCGGATCCGTTACACAAGTATGCGCATTCTTATATTTCATAAAATAACGTAAAATGTTCAATTCCAGGGCATTGTAATGGCACTAATTAAATGCAGACAAAATAAAATTAATATAAGGTACATAATTGTACATATTATAATAAAACAGATTGGATAAAATATAAATAAAGATACAAATAGTAAAATTATTTGAATTATTTTTTCTTATACTTATTGTTTTCTCTGTACTCTTTTTTCTTTTTATTATGTCATATTCTCATTTTCTTTATGTATTTAAATTTTTTTGTTCATATTTTTGCAATATAAAAAAGAAAATTTAATAGATAATTAAAATAGGTACTTTAAAGTTTTTTTATTTTATCAAATATATTTTATCAAATATATAAATATATTTATATATATATGTGTATTATTTTTAAAATACATATATAAAATAATTATATAACCATTTAAATAAGTTTTAAATTGAAATAAAAAATAAAAAAAATTTTTCATTTTCTTAAAAATTAAATATAAGAGAAATAAAAAAGGAAAAGGAAAATGCTAAAAATTTTGGAAGATTTCTTAAAAAAAAATTGATTTCATATTTAATTTATATATATCTAATGTAATTTATATTTATTGAAAAAATATAAAATTTTTATAATCATATTTTTTATTTTTAAAATCATTATTCAAAATATACCAAGTTTCGTTTCTTTAACATAAAATTTTATTCTTATGATAATGGTTTATAATAATATGGATTTGTTCTCATTGTTTAATAATATATGAAAAATGTTTATATATATATATATATATATAGTATTTTATAGTTTTCATCAGTATAGTTTTCATCAACCTTAAAGTACCTATATGTGTATATGAATCTTTATTTTTTAACTTTAATTATTTTAGTAGCAAAATAATAGTAAATAAAATTATATAAATTAAAATTAATATTAAAAAAGAAAAAAGAAAAGTATTTCTTTTTCTTATCAGAAATATTTGAGATATTTAAATTATAAAAACAAAAAAAAACAAAAAAAAGGAAAAACTATCGTGAATTCTTCACATTCTTATTTATGTTAAAAACAAAGTATTACAAGTTTGTTTAATTTTAAATGTTTCTTCACATTTACAAATATTAAATTTAAATTTTTATGAAAATAAATATACAAAAAAATTAATATGAATCAAAATGAAATTTAAAATGAAAAAAATTATTATTAAATTATTATAAATTATAAGAGACAAAAAAATTATGCTATTATACTATTCGTTATTTAATGTACTTTGGTATTGAAATTTTATCAAATTTTCATTAAAAATTTTAAGATTGTATATCCTGTTTCTCTCAATAGTTGAAAACAAAATGAAAAATTTTCAACAAAAAAATAAATGAAATGTACCATGACTCGCGGTATTTACATAGAAGAGAACTCCTCTCCATGTTAATATTATTTTGTTCGAAAATTCATAAATTTTAATAATCAGTCGCAACATTAGATTAAAAATTAAAATTTCTTTCTTTTCTTATTTATATTCATATTCATATTCCATAAGTAGAGAGTTTTTTAAATTGTTTAATAGAGAATGTTTAAAAGAGAATGTTTTAATTGTGATAATTATAAATGCTTGTACAATTAATAAGATTGTACTCGCTTATATTAATGATGAAAAAATATGTAATAATGTTGCACTATAGTTATAAATTCTTTATAACTGATGATGTGTCAGATATCATCATTTATCAGTAATAAAAATAAGTGCGCAATATATTATCTTTAACGCAGTATGTTACATAAAGACATTGCTTTATAGATCATGGAATTATTTCAATAATTATTATTAATTATTAAACAAAATTTCTTAAATTTAGAATTTATAAATAAAATTTTCTGAAATTCTCTAATTATTTATATATATATTTAGAAAAAATTAACATTTTAAAATGTTAAATTTTTTTTAAATCTTTTCATCTTATAATAATTATCAAAGTGTATTTAAAATACATATTGAGAAAACAAATATTTTTCATATGATTAATGTTCTAATGCTTTATATGATAATGATTTTCATAAAATACTATATTTTTAATAATGTATCTTAATATTTGTATAATTCTGAGTTTCATATTTTTTTATAAATATTAATAATAATTATATATTTTAATTAAAGTTATCATTAATAATAGCGAAAGATATATTTTTATTGAAAAAAAAAAATAGTTATTAAAAAAAAATCATTATTCAAAATAGAAAAATATTAATAATAGAACTAATAGAATTAATAGAAATACTATGGAGTACTCTTCCGTATAACTACCGTAATATTTATCATATATGAAATGTCGCATTCAAAATATTATATAATAGATTTTAATTTTAATAAAAATTAGAAAAAATTATGAAATTACAATTATAAATAAAAAAGATTAAATAAACGATGTGATTTCCATGAAGCCAATAAAGTATATAAAGGCCTTCGAGAAACATACTCCGTTGCTATCTATGTAATGTACAGAGAATTCCAGCCCTGCTCTAAATGATGGTAAAGAGCTTTGTGCTATATATAATCGTGTGCACTGTATATTTTGCTTTTCTTATCATATGAAATGTGATTCTCAATGCTGATTCCGCAAAATATACTTTTATATTTATTATATTTATATATATTTATATGAATAATAATGAATAATAGTATAATAATGAAATATTTAATTTTTTGTTTTTACATCTGTATATGCGAATAAACATCTTTTATCATTTTATTTTTTTAATAAACATCGTTCTTATAAAAATATATTAAAAAGATGATATTATATAAAATAAAAAAAAATTTTTTTTTGAGAATAAATACATAAAATAAAAAATAAATAAATGTGTATAAATATACAATAAAATTTATTTTATCTATTTTTCTTTATTTCAAAAATTATTTAATATTGAATTTTTTGTAATCGATAAACTTTTGTTACAGATTACAAATTTAAATAAAAGATGAAAATAATTTTTTGAATACATAAAATACACTAAAGTAATTGTTTTATAAGATGAAAGAAAAGAAAAATACATTATAGATAAAGGGAAATATCAATATTATATTGCAATAATGTAATTTTAACATCTCAATGTAATATTTTAATGGTTGCTTTAATTTTCAAATAGAAAACAGACATAGAGAATCCCATTCATACATAAAATGTTTATGTATATATTATGTATATAGATATATTTTTTGTTTTTTTTTGCAGTATGTAAATATTCAATATATTAATATTTATCGCAACGTGTTTACGTAAAGTTGTTGCTTTGCTAAGCAGGAGCTGGTGAGAATATGCGAATAAAATTTCACAAGAATTGAAACACAAAGCAATTTGCGTAGAGTAAATCTGTACAGAGAATAAAATAGTGAGTAATATGGTAGTGTATGGCGGATGTATTGTCTGTTCACTACGCATATCAGCCAGGAAATCAAACGATTATATGTACACTGGAGATTCCTGGCCAGTTAGTAGCCTAAACATTGACGTGGGCATCGTCTTCATTAATATCTGAAACAAAATATAGATAGTTCGTAAGGAATATTTGAATTTAACATATAATTATTTAGATAGATTACTGAATTTACTTTTCTATTTAAATATAACATATTCAATGTATTGATTAATGCATATATTATAATAATAATAATATAAAATAAAATAATATAAAATAATTTAATTAAATAAATAATTTTGACATATAAAAATATTTTTATATATTATTATTATTAATTTATTATATTTATTATTTATATTTACTATTTATTTTAATTTAATTATTACCAAATATTAAATTAAATGTGAATATAAATAAGGTGGCAAAGAATAAATTTAATAAGAAAAAATATTAGATCATTAAATACAAAATTTTAATAGAATTTTCAATAAATTTTCAACGTTTATTGAAAATAATCAATCAATTAATAATTCGATTAATATAAAAATTATTATAATTGAAAAGCTTATAGAAAAAAAAAATGTACAAAAAAAAATGTTTAATTTCAAAAAAACTTTGAGTGAAGTTAAATTTTAACTGAAAAAAATTAAAAAAAGAAAGACATTAGAAGAGTTTATTAAAATTAACTTTTATTTAATTTCAATTATAAGCTCAATTATTATTGATTCAATCATAATTTAATTAGATTTAATTAGACAAGGTTCTTCTGAAATATAATTAAAAATATTTTTATATATATTTTTATATATTATACATTACATATATTGTATCTTTATTATATATATATATATAAAATAAATATTTTATTAAAGAAAAATTAATAAAAAATTAAGAATTTTTTAATATTTTTCTCCATTGTTAGGAAAAAACAAAATTGACAATTATTTTTGAATTAAATATTATTCATACACATACATATTCATAAATATTTTAAAATTAATAATAAGATTTTTTATATGTATAAAAATACGATTTTTTATATATATTTTTTGTATTTATTTTTTATTTTATTTTATTTTATAAAAAAATTATATTTTTTATTATATAATATATAATATATAATATATGTAATATATAATAAAAAATATTATATATTATTATATTAATATTATTATATATTAATATTATATATTATAATAATATATAATATTAATAATATTTTAGATTATTTCTTGTTATTTGCTTGTTATTTGTCAAAGTTTTTGTACCAATAACAAATTATTTTTCGAAAGCTAAATGAATATTACAAATAACTGAAGAAATTCATATCATAAAGAATACTATTGTTTTTTTTTTTCTAGAACAAAAAAAAAATTTTAAATAAAATCAAATTTTAATAAATCAATATGTTTTTTTAAGAAAATATTTATAATTTTAATTATATTAAACACTATTATATAAATACTATAATTATTATTGTTATATAACACTAGAATTATTATTTTATAATTATTATTGTTATATAATACTCTAATAATACTAATAATACTAATAATTATTATTTCTAATTATATTGTAATAGAAATATATTTAATTAAATCATGAATTTATGATGGTTTTTATGATTGAAATTGAAATTTTTATTCCATTATGTCGAAATTTCAATTTATATAAGGAAAAAACTCGAATAAATATTAAATTTTCATGTTAATTATTATTATGAAATTTATTATGTCATAGGCAACATAATTTTTCAAAAAACATAAATTGATATTTTTAGTTTTTAATAATACAAAAACAAAATTTATATATTAATATTTTTAAACATATTTGCATTATTGTTTTAAGACATTTATATATGAAAATATTTTAAAAAAGAGATATGTATATCTTGCACTTTAACAAATACATACACAATATCTTATATAATAATATATAATAATATATAATATATAATAATATATAATAATTCATCTATAAAATATATTTTATCTATTTGATTTAAATTGAATATTATATATAATGCTGAAATTCTGTAATTTACTATTTTTAACTTGTTTAAGATTTAAAAGAATATAAGTTTATCTTTTTATTAAGAAGATCTATTATATAAGCATGAAAAAATCAATATTAAGATCTATTATATAAGCACGAAAAAATTATGTTTCATATACATATAACATAAATTGAAAAATAGAATAACATTTTTTTCATTTAATTTTTTACATTTCAATTTTATTTTAAAATAAATTAAATTTTACAATTTTTTAAATATACGTGAAATTGATTAATTTTTGATCGAATATGATAGAATTATTGTAGTTCTTCAAACAACAAAAAATATATAATAAAATTTTAATAATAAAATATACAATAAAATCATTTATATCTTCTTTTATATTTTATTTCTTTGAGAAAAAAATGAAATATTTACAAAATAAATAGTTAAGATATGTAATAGTTACAGTTATATAAATACAAATTTTCGAATTTAATTTTTAAATGAAATTTCTATATTTTTTTATTTTTATATGTAAAATTATCTCCATTACTTATTTGTCATACTTATTTGTCAGGAAATTAATTGTTTTATTTGTATTTAAAATTTTTTCAAATTTAATTTATCTGAAAACGAAACTTTGAAAAAAAAAATGTTATTTTCTTTTATTTTTGCAGAATTATTATTCAGCTGCTTGTGATTTCGAAATTCTGTATATATATATATATATATATATATATATATATATATATATATGTATATATATTTATTTTCTCTTAATATATATAGAATATTAATATATTCCTAGATTATGATTGAAAAATTGATTTTAAAGAATAAAATAAGTACAAAAATTAGTATATTAAAATTGTGAGAATGAAATAATGATATAATGAGACAGCAAAGGAAGCAAAATAATTTCATTTTATTTTCATTTCATTTAATATAAATTGAATTATTTAAATTAATAAATCTCAAATGAAATTTTTATATCTTTTTTTTTTTTTAGCGTTTAAAATTAAAAATGTTTCAAATATATTAATATCTTATATATGTATTACATATAATATATATATGTCATCTATACATATAAATGGATTTTAAAAATTTTTTTTAAAAAATTAATTGAAAAAATTTAAATGTTAACATATATAATATATAATATATAATGTATATATAATATATATATATATAATATATAATATACATATATAATATATAATATATAATATATAATGTATATATAATGTATATATAATGTATATCCGATGTTTAAATATTAAGAAAATAACTTTGTAATAAAATGAAGATATTATATTATATTATTAGGTTTACCGGAAAGTTCTGTCCGTTTTTAGAATAAAACAAAATACAAATTTTTTCTTACCGCTAATTAACTTTATTGAATAATATAATTGCCATTATTATTAATGATCTCTTGCCAGCGTGAGGGCAATTTGTATATCCCATTTTTGAAAAATGTTTCATCTTTTGATGAGAATAATTGAACCAGTGCTTGTTTGACATCTTCTTCATTTTTGAATTTTTTGCCCGTCAAAAAATTTTGTAAGGATAAAAACAAGTGATAATCAGAGGGTGCTATGTCCGAGGAATATGGTGGGTGCGACAGAATTTCCCAGCCTACTTCTGCAATTTTTTGACGAGTCCCTAAAGCAACGTGTGATCTGGCGTTATCGTGGTGCAGTATGATGTCCTTCCTATTGAATATTGCCGGCTTCTTTTTTTGGACCGCTGTCTTTAAATTATCCAATTGCTGATAATATTTCTCCGAATTGAGCTTTTCGTTCGGTTTTAAAAGCTCATAATGTATTGCTCCTCGAATGTCCCACCATATACACAACATTCTCTTATTCAGAGTCAAATTTGGTTTAGAGGTGGAAGGGCTAAGTTTTCCGGGTTCACAATATGCCCTTTTCCTTACAATGTTGTTGTATGTAATCCACTTTTCATCCCCAATTATCATCCGGTTCAAAAAGGGCTCGATTTTGTTCCGAGCAAGCAGAGATGTGCATATGACAACTCGATGGTCCAAATTTTTCTGACTTAATTCATGTGGCACCCATCTTGAATACCACACCAATCCTATCTTCCGAATATGGTCAGAAATGATTTGTTGAGCTGAATTAAGCCTTTTTGCGATCTCTGATGTTGTCAGAAAAGGATCTTGCTCCAACATGCCTTAACAATATCGTCATCGATCAAATATGGTCGCCCAGAACGTGGCTTATCAGAAAGGTCGAAATCACCTGTTTCAAATTTTTCGTACCATCTTCTGCATGTCCTATCAGAAACTGTATCTTCACCAAAAACTTTCAATAAATTTCTACATGCTTCTGTAACATTTCTTCTTTGTTGAAATTCGTATAAAATACAGTGGCGTAAATGAACTTTATCAGTCGCCATGGGTATACTATCGTTTCACACTTAAGACTAATGTGAATCAACTTTATTATAGTTTATTTGTTACGTCAGTATGTATACATTAAGCGATAAAAATATAGAGCCGAACATGCAATAAATAAACATGTGCTTACGTCGCGAAAATGATGTCATAGATTCAGACAGAACTTTCCGGTAGACCTAATATATATTATATTAAACAAATTAATTTTAGAATCTCGTTATAACATTTATTATAGTGTATGTATATATATATATATATATATATATATATATATATATATATATATATATTATAGTATTTATTATAGTATACTTTGAAAGTATATTTAAAATTATATTTAAATATTTAAAATATTTAATATTTACAATTTAAGTTCATTATGTACAGTAAAATTATTAATAAATTAAAAAATAATTATTTAATATATTCATATGAAAAAAAAGTCGTAACGTAATTTTTAAAATTCACCAATTTCAAGTTCAAAAATTTGTGAGATTTCAAAACTTTCAAAATCTAGAATATTTTTTTTTAAATATCCGTTTTCAAGAATTAATATTTTAAAAAATTTAATTTTTCAAATTCTTTAAATTGAGATTTGCAATCAATAATAGATGACTTTTAGCATATTATTATGTTAATAATAATAATTTTAATCTATATAAACTATTTTATTAATGAAATCATGTTTAAATATGAAATTTAATACAAGTAATTTATTAATAATTTTCTTTTATATTTCGAAAAATTTATGTATATTATTAATTTTTAATAACAATATTTTAGTTTTTATGTTTACTATTAATTTTAATATTTTAATTCAAATATTTAAAATTCTATCAATTTTGTTAAATTCTTTGCTGATAGATACGTCCACTTATAACATTTTATATGTAAGTATAGAAATTTTATGTAAGTATAGAAAATGTTTTTCTCAAAATAGTAACATTTATTTTCTTTTAAAATCATATAATATGAATAATTGAAAATATAAATCATTTTGTCTTACATCTAACTGTTCCAAGTAGTAAGAAATATATATGAATTGTAGAATTCTATTTATCTGAATTTATTTAATATATAAATATTTAAGTAAAAGAAATATATATATATTTTTTAAATATTATTCTTTAGATTTTATAAGAAAAATTGTTAAAAAGATATACATAATGTTAATATATTCATAGAACATCTTTGAAGAATTATTTTATACAAAAGTTAGTATAAAATATGTCGTTTGAAACTTATTTATTAATTATTAAGCATTATTTAAAATTTATTAATAAACAAAAGCATATCATATAATTTATTAATAAATACAAACAATTGAAATTTATATTACATAAAACAGAGATATAATGAGACTGTTTTTTATTCTCGTCTTATTTCATTTAACGCGAACATAAATTACTTATAATTTCTTGTTTTAATTTAAATTGCATATATTTATTTGCATATATTAAATTTTTTGTTCTTTATAATCGAGCTTCCAATAATATTCTATATAATGATATATAATTTTAATTTAATTTTTTAATATCAAATATATGATTTTAATTGTATTAAATGACTGATTTTAATAGAAGTTATTATATTTTTATACTTAATTATAAATTAATAATTTTTTCTTTTTTATTGCAATAATTATTATACATATTTATATATTTAATTATTCAATAATTTAAAACTTAAAAAAAATTATAAATAATAATTATAAATAAATTACGAATAATTTAAAATTTATAAGATATTTATTATTTTTTCTGTTTTGAAAATCAATAAATAAATCTTACATGCAATTAAAAAAATAAAAAATATTTATTAACTATTAAATATTAATTGGAGATTGTTTTTAAATAAAGATGAAAAAATGATAATTATCAATATAATCTTCAAACCGATAATATGTTATTATTAATTTAAATATATATTATTAAATATGTATTAAATATATAAAAAAATTTTTTAATGTGTGTAATTATTGTGTTGCAGCTTTACTTCTGCACAATATTCTAAATGCACAATGCATAAATATATTCAAGAGTGTTAATTTATTTAATATTTTAAAAGTTTAAAAATATATATATTTAAAAATAGTATTAATTTTATTTTTATTATATTTTTTGTAATATCAATATATATATATATATTTTTATCTCTTGTTTTTTTCTCTTGTTTTATAATAAACTAATTTAAATAAAAAAATTGAAATATTTATGATTAAAATTATATAATTTTAATCACATTTCGAAATTATTAAATAGTAAAAGAATTAATGATTTACCAATGCTTGAAAACCAATATCGATTAATATCTTCTAATATCAAAGTATTAATGAAACAAGATTCTAAAATTAGAAATTAAAAATTTAATTATTTATTGATTAAATTATTGATTAAATTCACTTATTTGAATATGAATAAATTTTTTATTATACAAATAATATAAAATATTTTTCATCTCTTGAAAGATTCAGATAATATTGTAACTATACTGTAAATTAAAAAGAAATTCTACATACCTCGCCAACAGATGTGGCAAGAAGATTGACGATTTTCTCATGCGGTACAGCAACGACACTTTGATTGTTGATTTCGATAATTCTGTGACCCACTCGAACACCTCCTCTTTCAGCGATTCCACCTCTCAATAGACTACATATTACTCCGTTTTGTACACTAAATCCTAACTGATATTTGGTGTCAGGTCTTTTGATTTTGACCTCAACTACTGGCGCGCACGGAACGACAGTTAACTTGACAACTGTCTGATTCTTTGAGTTTTTGATATAAGTCTGACAAGTAGAGAGAGGCAAGCCAACTAAAGAAACACCATTTATAGCTATTATCTGATCACCAATATTTAATTGTCCACAACGAGCAGCCGCACCAGCTGGTGCCAGATTTGCAATTACAACAGTTGGTAGCATAGAACCCCATCCAGATTCGACAATTACGACACCTAAGATTTCACCTTTTGCTTTAGGCACTACAACCTGTAAATATATAATAATGAAATGTTTTTTAATTCTGAAAAATGAAAAGAAATTACTTTTTTATTTAATTTTTATTAATCAAAAACTATTATTCATTATTATCTTAGATATGATTTTATAGAAATAAATAAAAGAATTAATATAATTTAAATTTTTATATCAATTTATAAAATTTAAAATAAATATTAAAATAATAATAATAAAATAATTTATCTATTTTTTTAATAAGATATAATTTTTTAAAATATAATTTTTAAATAATATTAAAAATAAATTATAAAAAAATAAATATTTCTAATCAAAATGATATCATTTCAAATTATATTAAATTAATCACAATTAATTCTTCTTTTCCATAAATTTAAAAATTTTATTTATTTATTATTTCTTACACATATTATCATTTAGTCTCTGAAAAACATGTTAAACAAAAGAATTAATTACAGTTAATTTTCTTTTATATTATTAATGGATATTCTATACAGGATGTTATATTTATACGCGAATATCTTATAAGGATTTTATTTATCAAAATTTATCAAAACAATTTTTTACAAAAATTATTTTGTATAAAAGGTTACATTATGGGATATAAGTAGTTTTTATTTGAATAAAATAGTGGAAAAGATTTAAAAATCAAAAAATTTTTTTAAATAATATACTATAATTTTCTATTTGAATTTTCTAATTTTGAACATTGAGCAAATATTGAGATGAATTCAACGATCAATTATATCATATCATTTCATGTAGTAAAATTAATGAAATCGAAGTTGTGTCAAAACATATAACTAATTAATATAGTTAGCTGAAAATATTATTCATCATTCATTCATATATATATATATATATATATATATATATATATATATATATATATATATATGAATGAATGATATATAATATATATATATATATCATTCATATATATATATATATATATATATATATATATATATATATATATATATATATATATGAATGAATGATATATAATATATATATATATATCATTCATATATATATATATATATATATATATATATATATATATATATATATATATACATATATATATACAAGTAGTAAATATTTAGAATGAATATACAAATATTACATATTCAAATATCAATATTTAATTAATTGATTATTAAATATAATTTAATATTCATTCATTCAAATTTATAATTAAATATTGATTTTTGAATATGTAATATTTGCATATTTATTCATATATATATATATATATATATATATATACAAGTAAATATTTAGAATGATAATTGATTATTAAATATAATTTAATATTCATTCATTCAAATTTATAAATTAAATTTGTAAATTCGAAATGAAAAAAAAATAATGTAAAAAAGCGAATATTGTAATAATTTATATAAAATGTGTTAATATTTATATTTCATTAAAAACTATTCTAAATTTTAAATTATGGTTAAATTTTAGATTATAAATAGAGAAATAAAATAAAAAATTATTTTTTTTTATAAATTAATTCATAATTATATTTATAAAAGAAGTTTTGTACTAATATTTTTTTCAAAATTCTAATATATATCTTTATTACAAGATATAATTTAAAAATATTTAATTTTTGTATTTTAGTTTTTTTTAATTTATCAGACTATTTTCATACTTATTAAGCTTATGAATTATATTATATTTATGAAATTAAATATAATATATAATGAAAATTACCTCTTTTTGCATTTCTTTTTTGGCAAACATTTGTAATTCATCACCAAAGATTTCTTGAGAATTGAGTACCTCCTGATAATCCATTTCTTTTACAAAACTATGATCTTCTATTCCATTTGCTTTAAGGAACTCCATGTATGCTACTTGAAATGCTTGTCCAATGCTTTGTGCAATAAATCGAGCCTCTTCACTTTCAAAAACATGACAAATCATCTTTGGAGTTCTGTTGATTTTTGGTGCTTCTTCCATTTCGTGCGGTACAAAGCGTCTTCGTGCCATTAGGACTACTACATCACCAATATCTGCTATATATGATATTGTTCTTAACGCGTGGTCCATCATAATTTCTTTCAAATCCGTATTTAAAACCATTATTTTTTCTGTTGAGATGAATAAGTCAACTTCTGTACTTGGTTGTGTTTCGCCATCTGGTGCCTGTATGTATATATTTTCATATATTTTTATACTTGAATGACATAATTTTGAAATTAAAAGATTTAAATTCTATTTTACATTACATAATAAATTTAATAATAAAGAATGAATATGAATATTAAAAGTTATGCTTGTTATTGAAGAAATATAATTGATTTATAAATAAAAATTAATTTAAAAATTAAGAAATTAATCATCGATCACTTGTTTATATATATATTTTTATATTACATTATCAATAGAAACATTAAAAATCTGAAAAATAATAGTATTAATTCTCTTAAAAACAATTGTTAATAAAAAAATGTTAAATGAAACAATTAAAAAATATCTATAATTTTGCAAGTTTATATTTCTTTTTAAAATTTTATTTAAATTTAAATTATTAATTATATTATTAAATTATTTATTATATTATTTAAACTTACATAAACTTACATTTATTATATTATTTAAACTTTTTAATAAATTTTTTTATTAAGAATATAAGATAATTATACAAAAAAAAGATCATTGATTTCAATAATAAAATATATTATAGTACGTTATCAGGAATAATATTTAGAACAATTATTTAAAATATATATATATATATATATATATCAATTTTAATTTTTGAAATTGAATATTTAATACTACACATGAGTTTAAAGGATTTATATATTTTAAAAATTTTAATTTTAATTTTAATTTTAACTTTAAGATGTAATGATTTTTTAATTAATTAAACAACAAAAACTATGTAAATAAATTTTTTTCATTTAAAGGTTAGTTTTCAAAAAAATTGAATTCGCTGAAGAAAATTCCCTGATTACACAATTTTAACTTATAAATATTTTAATTTCGATTTTCTCAAAAATAAAGATATAAAATTCTAATCTATATTTTTTCTTTATTTTCAGATATTGAATTATTAATTCTTATTAATAATTTATCATTTAATTGGAAAATTGCTATTTGTATTGTTTATTAATGTAATAATTTTTAATTTATTCTAAAATATTTTATCAGCAATATTATTATATATTTTTATCTTTTAAAGCATAATGATTAGAAATAAAAAATATATTTAAAATTAAAATATAATTAAAAATTTATAGAATATCTTCCCATTTTTTAAATAATTTTTAATAAAAAAAAAATTTTTTTTTAAATATATATATATATAATATAATAAAGTTTATTCTACATCTTATATTATATTATATATTAAAACACAATTATATCATTTATTAAAAATTACGAAATTCTAAAAATATTAAAATATGCCCAAAAATTGTGTAAATACAATTTTTATTTTTATATTTATTTTATTTTATATTATTATACTTTTTTTAAAAAAAATTAATAAATATCAATTATTATTAATTTATTAAATATTGAAAAATTAAAATGGTATAATAAAAGAATACGTACCAATGCCTATTATGAAGAAGCGGCATGTAGAATAAAATAAGAAAGTTATTAATTAATCAAAATGAGTAATATTTTATAATAAAAAGGAATAAGAAAAGATTCTGTAAATCTATTATTGATCATTCGTTTAGGATTATAACATAAATTAATATCCAATATTGAAAATGCAATTTTTAATAAGTTGTGAAAGAATTATGTGTATTTATTTTTTTTATATTAATAAATTTGAAATGTAAAATTTCTGTAAACCTGAGAGTTTAGTTTAATAAGAAAATCTAATTGAATTTATTATACATATAATTATGAAAAATATCATATATTAAAAATATATATTAAAATATATTAAAAATATTTTATTTGAATAATCATTTTATATATATTTTCATTGACAACGAGTAATAATAGATAATTTCTAGCTAAAAATTATTAATTTATCAAAGAAATATTGTTTTTTAAAATTATATATTTATTTTTTTCTTTATTTATTTCATATATTAAATTAAATTTGTTATATATTTCATTCATATATTTTCTATTCATTTGCATATTGCAATTTAATTAAGTGATTAATTTTGCAACATCGAATATTTATTCTTTTTGAAAACTAAATATAAAATTGTTTCTTGATAAATCAGCAATGAAAACGTTATATATTTCATTCATATATTTTCTATTCATTTGCATATTGCAATTCAATTAATTTTGATTAATTGATTAATTTTGCAACATCGAATATTTATTCTTTTTAAAGAATAACTAAATATAAAATTGTTTCTTGATAAACCAGCAATGAAAACGTAAATCATTGCTTATCAAAAATATTATAAAAATATTCATATAATAAAATTATAATAATAATAATAAAATTTATAATATATAATATATTATAATTATAATTTATATAATAAACTATATTATATTAACAAATAAAAAAAAAGAATTTTAATAAATAAAAATAAGTACATATAATATAATCAAAATTAATGAAAGAACAATAGTAATTGATTAATATTAAACTTAATAAAAAATTTTTTATAATATATATTTTATAATACACACACACGCGCGCGCGCGCGCACATACACACACACACACATATTTTTTTTTCTTTATATTTTAAGAAATATGAAATAATCACTTATTTGAGAAATGATGAAAAATTTTTTATAAATGATATGTTTAAACAATAAATAAAGAAATAATAATTAAATAAATTTCAAATATTATATATAAATATCTCATTATTATTTTTTTTATAAAATGATTTATTAATAATAAATTAATCAATTAATCATTCATATTATTATATTCCTTTTAAATTACATGAAATATTTATATGTTATATTCGTTATAAAAATAATTAATAATCGGTTTACCAACTTGGAAAAATCTTGGAAATTTTTAAAACCTGTAAAATTATATTATAAAAATGTTTCGTTAAAAATTTTATAATTTCTATAACTATTTTTTAATAAAAATTAAAATCTGTTTATATTTACTACATTCTAACATATTAACATAAATAATAATAAACATAATAACATAAATATAAAAAGTTGCTCGAAAGGAATTAATTAAATCTTATCGGTTTTTAAAATAATTAGTTTTTGGATTTCTATATATTCTTAATAGATAATTTTTTGTGTATGTTTTTATTAATAAACTTTATAATATAAATTGTATTTTAAATTAAAACTTCAAAGAAAAACAAAAACTAATGTGTGAGGTTTAAAATCTATTTTGAATAATAAAATAATATAAAAAATTATGTAAATATAATATTAAAAAATATAAAGATAGTAATTCATAAATAAATATATTATTTTATCATGATACAATAATTTCTATTTTTCATTTTTATAAAATTGAAAAAAGAAATTGTGACGGAAAGTATTAAGCAAATTTATAGAATCTTTTTCGTGATCACAATATTAAACTTATAATTCAATATAATATAAATAGATTAGAAATTAATAAAATAAAAAAGAGATTAAAATTAAATAATTCTGTTAATATAATGTTGATTCATAAGTTAAAATATTTGAGTTACAATACCATTATTTAAAAATTCTTAAAAATTTCTGGTTTATAAAGAAAAAAATAAGATTAAAAATAAACATTATCATTTTTTGTTTAATAGTTTCCATTAAAAATTTTTTCATTGCATTGTTTTTTTTCTTAATTTTATATATAGTAATATTATGTAATTATTATATTTTATATAGTTATTTAACATTTAGTAATTTTTTTTATTATTTAACACTTAATAATGTTAATAATAATGTTAATAAATAATTTGTTTTTGATTGTTTTAATATTTTTAATTCGTATCACGAATTATAGAATAAATTTTATGTAATACGCAAAATAATCATATTTTACTTTTTTTTTTCAAAATATACATATAATTTTGATCATAAGATTAGCTTAAAGATAATTATAAGATAAAAACGTTAGTAATATTGTATCAAAACGTAAATAATTGAAATATAAATTATAAATACATAAATACAAATTAACAATTATATTTTAATATTTTACTATAATTATACATGATAATTTAAAATATAAAAGTTCAAATATATCTTTAAAATTATTAATAATTATGAGTTTATTAAAAAATTGTTAAAAGTATATTAAATATACATTTAATTTAAATAATTCTTACTATATAAGAAATGATTCGATTGTAAAATAATGATTTTCATATTAATATAACAAAATATAAAATTTTTAAACTTAAGATTCTAAAATAGTTACTCTAATTATTCTAACAGTTAATATTATTATTTTAACTGATCAAGTTTGATTTTTTTTATTAATATATTTATATAAACGTACTGTTTCAAAGAATGATCAATATATTAATTATAAAAATTATCTAAAATTTTTTTTTTCTTAATTTTAACTTATCATAACCTTAATATAAAGTCGGCGAATAAATTTTTATTACATTTTTATATAACATCATTAAATCATACCGATGTTGAAGAAATTTTAAATTTTTTATATTTTCTTTAATTACTATAAAAATATAACTATTGATTATATACAATTAAAATCATTAATTAAAAATGTTAATAATTTTCAATATTTTTCACATTTTGCTATGATAAATTTAAATGATAAATTTTATATGAACTTTTATTAACTATTAAAGTACTTCTATTGACTACTAGTTTTCTTTCTTTTAATATATACACACGCACGCATACATATATATATTAATAATTTATGTTTGCTTTCTTTGTTTTGATTGCAACATGTATCTTTTCCGATATTCTCCGTATACATTATTTTAATATAATCTTTATTTTTAGATGATTTTATTAAAATTCGATTTTTCATCTTTAAATTAAACGAATGATAATTTGTATACAAGTAAATTCCGGATATTTTCAATTGGATTCATTCGGAAAATTTGTCTAGTTATGGGAATTTAATAAAAAATAATAAGATATTAATATACCTAATATATGCATTATTAATATGTGGAAAATTATTAATTAATAAAATTTGTAATGAAACTTCATTTAAATCTTTAAATTTTATTGAAAAGAAAAAATATTGATATTTATGAATGATTTTAATTTTTTGATCAAGAACTATATTAAAATTCTTATACAACTTTTTAAGACCAAATTTTTTTTAAGACCAAAATAATATAAAATAATTAAATATTCTACTAAAAAATATTTCATATCGTTATTCAGCTATATTATTATGTTATATATGAAATTATAATATCCGAATTTTTTATTTTACAATAGCTTCCATAAGCATTGGTTCGTTTAGAATTTTCTTCGATTCTTGGTGATAAAATAATAAAAACTGATTTATGTGAATTTTTATTTTCTTATATAATGGCCACGATATAACATCGGCCATGATACAACATTAATAGTCAACATTAATAGTCAATGTCATTAATAGTCAACAGCCACAAATATAAAAAATAAGAATCTGGTTAAGAAAAAATATATTTTATTTTAAAAATATAAATAGAGAATAAATAGTACATATTTACGATAAATAAATAATATACATAAAGATTAAAATTCATATTAATTTAAAAATTTTTTTATGATTTCAGAATCTTCAAAGCAAGAATTAAATTGCTTAATTAAAAAAAATACTAAAAATATTTATATTTTTCCGAATATTTATAATTCTTTATACGTATAAAAATAATAAAAAAGAATAAATTAATTTATTATTTTGAAAATGTCTAAAATAAATATGTAAATAACTTTTATATAATAATAACGTTTCGATAATCTAAAATAAATTAATGGTTTAGTAGTTTTCAAATGTAATAATAATTATTAATATTTTTAATATTTTTTTAAATGAAATTTTAATGAATTTGCAATTTAATTCTAAATTATAATCGGAAGAATAATTATAATGTTAATAGTCAAATAAAATTAAAACTAAAGTTACTATTGATTCTGATTGATGTAATTTTTTATAGAGTCATAAAATATTATATTTCCAATATTTTTATAAAATAAAAACAGAATTTAAAAAAAATAAAAATAAAAAAAAAGAAAATAGAAAGTTATATAATTTAAAGAAAGGAAAAAATTGTAAAAATAACAAGAATAAGAGTGAATTTTATAAAGAATTTTATAAAGAAGATAAAAAATATTATTATCTTCTATATATTGATTCATATATAGAGTTGTTACAAAAATATTTGAAATAATTCGAATAATGTATATTTTAACTTTAACACAACTTATATCTTTGTTAATTATTAGAAAAACTTATTTTAACTTGTTTCTAGAGTATTGTATTGGATAAATATAAGCAATTTATTTAATGAATTTGATATAATAAAATAATATTAAAAGCTAAATGAAATTATAATTATTTTTCCCATCAAAAAATAATCGAATATTAAAAAATTTATAATAAAACTAAATAATAACTATAGTAATTAATAATTATAGTATAATTAAAATGGTAATTTTAATTATATTTGTAAATTGAAAAAAAGGAAAAATAATTGTGATTTCATTTTTAATATTATATTTTTTATATTTTATTATATCAAATTAATTAAATGATTATTTTTATTTGTAAAATACAATAAATATTCTATAGAAAAAAAATTAAATTCATTTCTTCTATAATTAATAAAAATATACATCATTAAAGTTAAATATATTATTGTTCAAATATTTTTGTGTATGATTGTAGTTTATTACCGAAAAAAAATGAACAGTGTATGAAATGTAACGATTGAGCACATGAAGATGTACTAAACAACATGATTTTTATGTTTATGAAATCGAATAGTTTAATTAGCTAAAATTATTATAATTATTTAAGAAATATGATTTATATTTAGTTTTTTATATTTATTCGTCTTTTATATTTAAATTTTTATTTCTTATTATAATTTAATCTAATATTTAAATATAATTTAAAAAAAAATAGTGCATACTGTGCCATGCGGAATTATAAAACAATTGTAATATTTTTTCTAATTTGTATTTTTTATTAATATAAATATTATTTATCATAAATTGAAACTATTATAATTAAATAATGTTAGATAATTATGTAATGATATAAAAATATTTGTTGATAAAAAATATAATAATTTTTGTGTTATAGTAATATAAATTATTATATTATTATTTTTACAAATGTATATTATTAATCTATGAAATGATATTTTAAAAATGCTAAAAATCATTTTTATATAAAAGACTTTTGTATAAAAATTATTTAAAAAATGATTAAAATTATTGAAACATTTTTTAAAAATGTTGGAATATTATTTATTTATATCCATCCTGAAATATTATTTATCTATAAAAATAGAAATAAAATTCTTCAAAAGTTTAAAAATGTAATAACACTAAAATTTTGTAAAAATTTTTCACAATTAAAATCACACAATGGTCTAATTAATCGATTTAATCGAAATTTAATCGATTAATCGAAATTAAAAACATTTTCATATTAATGTTTTTTTATAAAATAGAATAATATTACATATCAATCGATAATAATTAATTATATCATATATAACAATAAATGTTAATTTATAAATATAAATTATAAATAATTATTTATATTTATAAAAAAAATGTATATTTATATATAATAAATTATATTACTACATAATATTATATAATAATATAATATATAAGATAAAATAATAATTAATTTAAAAATGATACATGGAAATAAAAAATTATAATATATATATATATCATCATTATAATCCTATCTCGTCCCTTAAACTAAATAAAATACATGGATCCATTAAAATATTTGCAGTTATCAATATTATAATATAATAAATAATAAATATATTGTAAAAAGAAGCTATTTTTTAGAATGTTTTTTACTTCTGAATTGTCTCTTCTTTTTGTTTATTTATTTTTTTTTTTTTTGCTTTTTGATTATCAATCCAATTGAATGCATTCAACAATCAGTTTGTCGCAATAAAAATTCTTCTAGAAAGATGAACACTTTTTTTTTTATTATAAACATAAGTATTTAGAATTATTAGAATATAATAAAGTTAAAAAAAAATGTTAAGAGTCAATATAACAAAATTATTTATTACAATAGTAAAAAATATTATTGATATAATAGCTATATATTATTGATTAAATAGCTTTTAAATATTAATAATTGTGAAAAATATATAATCTAAATATAAATACTTTAGAATATAAAAAGAATATAAAAAGAATATAAAAAGAAATAGAACATAAAAAAAATCAAAAAAATTTTCATAATAAAAAAAAATATGCATTTTCTTTAAAACATAAAAATATTATTTTAGAGAACTTTAAAAATCGAATATATAATAATTCCTATAATAATTCGTAATAATTCATAATATTTGACAAAATATAAATTTTATTTGCATAATGATTAAAAAAATAAAAAAACATTATTTTTCTATATATTTAATTATATTAAGTAATAAAAATTTTTTAGTTTAAATAAAATTGATTAGCTACATTGATTAATAGAACTGCTGAGTCGTTTTTGATGCATATTGCAATATTCTTTGCACAATTGTCAGCATACGGGATAAAATTTGTATAACATTAAAATTAGACGAAGATAGTATCTATATATGTTATCTATTCCATCACTAAAAATAGTTCAATTTCTTTATAGCAAATTTCGCAAGAGAAAAATACGTTATATTGTAATATGCGTTTGCTGTCTTATTAATAGATCAAGTGGATATATCACGTAATGATGTGACAAAAGTCTGATCACATTTTTTATTATCTGGTCAATAATATAAATATAATATAATATAATATTTATAATATAATGTAATATAATATAAATATTATATTATATTTATATTTATAATATAATATAATATATTCATAATATAATATATTATAAATATAAATATAATATATTTACTTATAATAATAAGAAAATGAGAGAGAAATATTATTTTATATATGATTGTCAAATAAATTGTTTCGCAGTTTCTTGTCATGTTTCATTATTCCTCTATTGTGCCTGATTCTCCTATTTTTCTATGTTAATGCTGAATATTTTATTTTACATGTTTTGCGAAAGAATATTATACATATATTATATATATGTTATAATAACAGAGTTATTATAAACATAATATGCGATGGAATTTGATAATCACAATTTATATAAGAAATAGAGAATAGGAATTATATAAGGAAAGAAAGAATAAATTAATGAAATTTAATGATATCATTTATTTGATAATAACTAGTATGCACTTAATATTACGAAATAGATAGTATCGAAATTAAATTAATTTGTTACTTAATTGTTCAATTACTCTCTATGTAGAATATGATATCAGATTTTATTTTTGTAATATTTTTTTCGGCAACTATACATAATTTATGAATTACACGACTTTATTGGAACTTTTTTTTTTCATAGAAAAGTGTAAAATTTTGATTGATAGAATATATGAATTTATAGGATAGTCATCAAATAAAAAATAATGAATTTTATCATGAAAACTTCCATATAACATTTTTAATAATTTTTAATAATTTTTAAAATTTTATTTCAATTAATAAATTTTATTATTTATCTACTTTAAAGATCAAAAGTTTTAATTTATATATAATAATTTCTTTTTATTTTTTGAAAAATGAAATTAATTTTAAAAACATTAGAAATAGATATAATTTCAATATTTTTAAACAAACATAATAATCAATAAAATTTTTAAACAAAATAAATAATCAATATTTGATAAATGATATCACAAATATTTTAATATATTAGATTAAAATCTATTACATGTAATTAAGATTTTCAAAGATTTTATATTAACTTTAATTTATTATTTTTTCTATTGACTATAAAATTCATTATGAAAGATTTAGAAAATGTTAATTACTTAAAAATAATCTTTATTTAATATTTTCTAATTAATATTGAATTATTATTTTTAAGAGATTATTAAAGACTTATTAAAGATTTATTTATTAAAAATTAAATCAATAATTAAATCTAAAAGATTCGAAAAATAATTCACAAAGTTTTGAATACTCGTTGTCAATGAAAAAAAGCGAAGATGATACAAAGAGAAATAATGAACAAAAAGTAATTTTTAAGATAAGTTGAACATAATAAGATTATAGAATAAAATATGATACATCTAAGGGTTGGAGGACCTTGATCTTAGTCACAGCCTCCCGCACTATGTGGTTGTTAAGGCGCTTACGTCTCCCTTCCTCTTCAACTTCAACTGATCCGAGAAAGTGAAGTCTGAAAACAGTGGTAGGCTCCGTAGAGCCACTGATTGGGGCCAGTTTTGGTTGGAGTCCCACATTCTGCGACTCGGACTGGCCCCCACCAGAAGTATTTCCTATAAGTTCTTCACTTGAATCACATTCATCTTCCTCGAGGCTTCTTTGCGAGGCAACGCTGCATCGACCAAATTCATGCTGCCCCCCATAGTTTAATAGCGTAGCCTGCATATCCGTCGCTACTGGCGGTCCCTCCTTCCGTAACGATAAACAAACAAATGTTCTTGCTAATCACATTATCACGCACCACTAATATCACGAATAAACTTTTTGTTTCGATTTTTTCTTTTTCTTTCTTTCTCTATTGATGCATTTTTTTCAAATTTATTCATTTCATTTTCACTTTCTTTTCTATTGCAAAAATAGCACAATTATGTATAATTAATTTGTTTCGAAGCAAAGAAAATTGATAGTTTATCTTTAATTTCGAGTTTATTCAATTTAGTTTTTATATTTTTTAGAAATGATGATATTTTTTAAAATGAATATTTTAATATAAAATTGATATTATAATATATTTGTACTACTAAATATTTCATTAGTATGTTATGGATATGTGTTATTTATTAATTACAAACTATCAGGTTACAAACTATCGATGCGATGGAAACCACAGATTAAACAAAAAATTCATGAAAAGCATTTGAAACATAAACTAACAAATTTGATGGAATATAGAAGCTGGTATTGTATCATGCTGAAAGGAAGAGAAAAAGAAAGAAGGGTATCATTTCACATAAAAAATCCTAAAATATCGTCCAAATTTAGGTAGTATGCAAATTTGTATAGATCAATAAATTCTTAAGATTTTTATGAAACATTGAACATTTAACACATATTGATATTTTTAGATTTTATACACAAAAATAAATATGAACTATAATGATTTTTCATTATTCGAAAATTATTTAACTATGTTTTGAAGTCTAAAAAAGAATTGTCATATAAATTTGAATTGTCATATAAATTACTGATTTTTATGAAAGATTTTTTTTTAAATATTTTCACAAATAGATAAAATATAAATAGAAGTGATCATAAAAGTTATCATTCACTTAATAGCATTATATTTGGAAAGTATCAGATCATTAATAAGAAATCATATCTTGATCAATAAAATGTTAAATAGATTTATACAATATACTTTTGGAAATTCAATTTTAGAATTCAAAACAAATAAAAAAGTTGATTTACAAAAATCTTAATTAAAATTTATTTATTAAATTGTAATTTATAACAATTTAAATTCGCGATAAATGAAGCAAAAATAGAATGAGACAATAATGTAACACAAGCAGAGTGGTTTCACTTTCTTCATATCTCATTTTGATAAATGCAAATGTCAACTATATAATTTAATAAATAAATAAATCCTAATCAACATTTTCATATAGCAATTTTTATGTTATGGGATTTAGAATTGATTTTTCAAATATTCCATAATTATATTATTTTAGAGAAAAAGTAACTTATTAGTAATATACATTATATATATATAGTATACATATTATATAGTATACATATATTAATTTATAAACTAAAAGTATTTATAAACAATCAAATATAAACTTTAACTAAAAAATATAATTTCATATTTAATTTAATAAAAATATACAGAAAATAAAATGCCATGATATAATTGTTTGTATTATATGATTCTTTTTTTAATTGATTGATCCGTACAATATGTAATGATATAATTACAATAATTGTTTGCTCAATATGAATTGATTCAATATTGGAATAAATAATTATTATTAGCATATATAAGAATATAATCATTTTCCAATCATTAAGCGATCGAGAAAATTTAATGAGTTTATTTTAAATTTAATATATTTTTATTATTAATTAGTTTTTATTTGTTCTAGCAAATATACCAATTTTTTAGTAAATATGTATATTTAGTAAAAAGAACCTATATTTAGTTACTTTTGATGAATTTGATGAATTTACTAAAATTTTATATAAATATATATTTATAAGTGTATACATTTATTATATTTGAGCTCTTACTATAAATTATATATTAAACTACATATAATAATATAATTGTAAATATGATAATCTCATTTATAAATTTTATTGTTAATATTAAAACAATTAAATCCGTAAAAATGACGGATTTCATATTTTTTGTTTTATGATTATTGAATATAAAAATATTTTTGACAAAATATTATATTTTACATATATCATTATTATTATAATTACACATATTATTACTATATTATTTATTTTTTAACATCAATCATTTATATACAATCATTTAATTACAATCATTTATATGTAAAATATATATTTATTGGAGACCAATAATTCTATTAAGTGAATCTTATACCAATCATACTATAGCTTCATTGATAGATCATATATTACAGTTTGATTATTTGAAAAAATTAATAAAATATAACATATTAGAGTTATATAAGATTTCATGAAATCATAAATTAAGTTAAATTAAATTAAGTTAAAATTTTTCAAATTATTACAAATAATTAAAAATATTACAAATAATCATATATTACAAATAATCAATAATATTACAATATCATGCATGTATAATCACTTCATCTTATATATAGAGTTTTGTTTTATTTATTTTAGTTAAATATCTTTTAAAAGTATATGAAAAGATAATTTTTTGATATAACAAATGTTATTTGTCGTATGAGAAGATATATTGTTATAATTATTAATACTTTTGTAGATAAATACATATTAGAAAATCATGTTTTTAATATTTATCGTTGTTATTTTCTATAAAAAGTATTAAACTATTTGAAAAAAATCACTTCAGAAGATATTATAACTTGATGTTCGTAAAATTGTATGAATGACAATGAATATGAATGGTAGAATTTCATTTGTTCTCGTTATCTTTTGTACAATTTTACAAACTTAAAATTATTTCAATTAATATTTCCTAGACTAGATTCTTCAATATAAATAATCTAATACTTTTTTATAATAAGAAAAACAATAAAATATATTATAATTAATATATTAAAAAAATATATAATTATATTTAAAAAAAACATTTTTGTAATATAACATACATATCCAGTTATAAAAAAATTATTATATAATGTATCTTCTTATATCAAACAATTTTACAATAAGATATTTAAATAAAACAAGCTTTCTGTAGAATAGAAGAGAAAGCTTATAATATCAAAAATCAAAATTTTAATTTATTTACATTTTCTATCATTGTTTGACTTTTATGCATAAAAATTTTCATAAAAATAAATATTTTATAATATAATTAATATATATATATTTTTATTTAAAAATAAATTATTATATCTTTAAAATTTTTATAAACTATTATATCTATTATATATAATTATTATATAATAATTTTTCAGATATTTTGTAGAATATAATTTGCAATATAGAAGATTATGTTCAATTTTTCAATATGAAATTTTACATGAAAAAAAAAAGAACATATGTAAAATATTATTTCCAAATAATATACAGAGTGTTCTAAAAATATCGGAATATTCTTAAATAGGAGATAAATGGAGATAAGATAATTATAAACAACATTTTCATGATATTAAAAAACTTTCGTTACTCATTTTGTTAACGAGTCAAAAATATCGGCCAATCACGACAATAACGTTAATTACGTATTGCCAATCGAATCCAAGCAATATATATTCAAAACAATATATTATAGAATATAATAAATATTTTTTTATTAGAAAAAATTATATCGAATTATATCATGAACAATGAATAAATAAATAAATATAATATTTAATATGCACATATATGTGCACAAAATAAACATATATATACAAAATCCGAAAATTTTCCCGTGGTTCTCATGATTCCTATACCATTTGGCAATCATAATCTAATTACAATCTAACTCAATTAAAACGATTTATTGAATGATGGTCTAAGATGTAATTGCTATCTTTGATACAGTATACATTATGCTAAATAACAATAGCATAAGATAACTACATGGCATAAGATACTATTTAGATATTAGTTAGAGAATATAATAAAATATATTAGAAAATATCATAATTATATATAATATATAATTTATATAATATATAATTTGAAAACTGAAAACAATTATCAATTATATATAAAGGAAAAAGAATTTTACTTTTTACTTTAATTTTATTTTATTTAAAAAAAAAAATAAATAAATGTAAATCTTTCTTAGGATTAATAGATATTGTTCAAATCGTTTACATGTAATCATGTAAACAACAATCAGACAATACCGCATACTATATACGTTTAAATATATACATATAATCGATCCAACGAGAGGAATTAGATGTAGATAGATATAAATAGATATATATATTTGATACAACTCACAATATGTATATTTAAAAAAATTTAAGATTTTCGTCTTGTTTTCAGTTATATAAATTTATTCCTGAATATTGACATTTGACTGTCGTTTAGCATCAATAATTACAGCACATGAATATTAAGTACTCGTTTTATTTATATTTTTTGATTACGTTGGATAGATATTTATCTTTATTCTGATATTTCAATTTTTTTAGTTATATCACCATGTCATGATTTATATAATATATAATATATAATTTTAAAATTGTACAAGAAAAAATTTCGGAAAATAATTTTGGAAGATTTTTAGTTAGATATGATAATAATTTTCATTAATGAATAAATAAATAATAAATGGATTTGATATATTAATATTAAAAATTCCTAAATTTTTAATTTAGAAATTCTGAAAAAATAATAAAAGAAAAACACTAAATTTTGTATTTAGAATTTGACAGTTATTTAAATAATTAATATATCAAAATAAATGTAATTTAATTGTCAATAACATTTTCTTTTTCTTTTTTTTATATTTTTATAAATTTAATAACATTTTTATATTTTATTTAAATTGATACTTCTATGCAGATTTATCTCTTGTTTTTCAATTTAATAAAATAATCAAATAATATAAAATTTATACTCATCTGTAAATTGTCTTAAAAAATTTTGTACTTTCCTTCCTATTAATAGATTGTCAACAGATAATTGTTTGTCATATGGACAGGCTATAAAGAAATATTAATCTCAGTTTAAATAATAAAAAATAGACTTCTATTTTTTAAATTGTTTTTTTTTTTATATATTATATCTATTGGCATATGAATTATATTAATACATATAAAGGAAAATTAAAATGTGATATTTTCATTTCAAACTTCGAAATGTCCACTTTGTTGTTAACACAAAAATCCATGAACATAAATATAATACTTTTTTTTCGAAATATATAATTTATATATAAATATATTATTTTTTTTCCATACTATAATATTGTATGTTACATGAAGTTTTTATAATACATGATCGTGCAAAAGTAATTGTGCTACATATAATCTATGAAGCAAAATAGGACAAAAAACTATACATAAAAAAATTAAGAAGCCAAATAAAAATATTTCTCTATCATGGATATTACGTATTCAAAATATGTGTGTATATTATTATGTTAAACATATAACAAAAATAATTTGAATATTTATTAACATTCAATTAAATAAATATTCACGCTATTCCCAAGCATTTTTCTTGCATATAATTTTTAGTACAAAAGGAAAAGAAATTATTAATTATTTTTTATGCATATATTAAACAAAATCAAATTTATAATGATATTTGTCAAATGACAATATCCTGAATTTTTTATATTTAATATTTTTTTTTATATTTTACTATATTGTTCAACAAAATAATTTACTATATAATGAAAAAAAGATAAAAATGAGAAATATTATTTGAAAAGATTATTTAATAATTTTTAAGTAAATTTATGAAATATGCTCAAAATAATCCTCATATTCATTATGAATTCATAAAATAATTGAAAGATCAATAAACTTTTGTTACCAATTTTATGATTTTACTTAGTAATATTATTAAATATAAATTTAAAATTTTTTTTTCATTTTTGCGTCGTTTTAGATATTATATATATATGTACATATATTGTTGTTGAATATGTTTTAAAATATAATATAATAATAAAATATTAAAATCTATCAAAAAATAAAGATATAAATTTGTAATATTGTCATTTCATAACTATAATTTACAAAATTTATTTTATATTGTATTATTTGAATTATCATTCTGCATATAAAAAACAGTTTGAATATTTTTATTTTTTCTAAAAACAATCTCTATATATGTATCATAGACTACAATTTTTCATATAAATAAAGTCAATACACTTATATGGAGAAATTTAAGGAAAAATAAAGTTATATTGGAAATTTTCTTTATAAGGAAAGTAAATTCGAAAATTTATTGAATATCCATGAAATTGAATAATTTTTATATAAATACGATTAATAATTAATAAAAAATTATAATATGAATATAATACGAATAAGTAAATTATAACATATTGGACTAGTATATAAAGTGTATACAAAGTAAGTATAAAATGATTATTGTACATTACAAAGTAAGTATAAAATGATATTTGTATCGGTAAAGATCTGTAAATAAAAATACAAAAATACAAAAATGATCCTGACTTCAATTTAAAATCAAATTTATTGCGTCGTAATTAATATTCTATTTATTGTAAGATTAATTAACTAATTCTATTTATTATAAGAATAAAAAAGAAAAAATACTTTTAAAGAAACTATCATCTAACTATCATCAACTAAATCATAATTTAATTATTTTCTTGAAAAAAATATAAAATTTAAATTAATTTTCGAATTTATTTTATTTATAATTTTTTTTAGATTTTTTAGTCAATTATAAGAAAAATAGCATTTATTGAATATAGATACCGCAGATCTGTTATATACCCGATATTTTTCCTTTTTTTTCTATTATTTAAATAAATAATAAATAATAATATAATAATAAATAATAGAAAAATAATTAAATTAAATAAGATTGAATTCGCATTTTTAACTCTTTATATACAAAATATGAAATATTTAATGGATTTAAGTCAATGGTTGATAATATAAGACTGGAAGTGATAAGAATTTCATCTTCATGTCAATCATTAATCTCAAAAAAATTTAAATGATGCATGTTTCAAATTTGATTTTATTTAAATAGCGACAAAAAAACAGAAAAAAATAAAAAAAAAAGAAAGATATTATAAGAAATTTCGAAAATATATAATAAAGAAAATGATTGAGTGAAATAAAAATTTTTTATTTAAATTTATTTTTAAGAAAATTTTGCAAATTCAAAAATGAAATTTATAAATATTTATAAAATTAATTTATTGAAGATCTCTTTTCGAATATTTGTAATCTAATCGAATTTTATTTTTCTTTCATATTTTCGTTTCATTATTAGTGACTGAAGAAAAAAAGAGTATCATTATAATTATGTACGATCTGCTATTGATATAATCATAAATTCTATGAATTTTTTTTGATGTTACCTAATTTGTTCACTATGAGATATATAATAATAGATTTGGAATATCTTAAAATATCTTATAAATGCTATTTTTTTATTGATTGAATAATATAAATAAATTATAAATAAAACAAATTCTAACTTAAAACCAATGAAAATTTAATAATTTATTTTTAAAAGAATAATTGAATTGCGACCGATTCTTTTGATACTTTTTATTTTTGTGATGAGTAAAATACAATGTAATACAAAAAAATTAGATCTTGAAATTCGAGATAAAAATCATTTTTGCACTTTTATTTACAAATCTTTAGATATCGATCCAAAGATGTAGGAATGCTATAATATTGTTTATATTTATTTTTTATATAGCCTATATATAATCGATTATTAAACAGATATACTCGTTATAAATTAAATAATTAATTATTAATAACATATCATATGAATTTATAAATTTGACTTTCTCAAAAATAAATTTAGACGAAAAAATTTTATTCTTTTATTTTATATTTTTTTGCTTGTTTTTACATTATTATATTAGAACATTTTGTTACTAATGATATTTATCTAATGATATCTACTTAGGAATAAGCTAAATATATACAGGATATTAATATATTCCTGAGACATTTTTTGAGAATTGATTTTAGAAACTAAAAACAAAAAATAAAAATTATTAATTATTAAATGAGGTTTGCATAATACAGAAATATTGGTTGAATCTTTTTTCATTAAATTATAAATAATTATAATTATAAATAATTTAAATTTAAAATTAAAATTTGGGTAAGATGGAGCTAAATTGAAACAATTCTATCTTCATTCCATTATTTTCCTGTCTTCATGTCATATTTTCCTGTTTCATCTAACTATTTCACTTAAATTTAAATTGTTTAAAAATTAATAAATAAGTATCAATAAATATTTTTGTGCAGCAACTTTTGTATTTGTTTTGGTATTCATCAATTTTTCAAAGATATCTTGTAAAAATAAAAATATCTTATATTCAATTGAGATGTATTTTTCGCAAAAAAGTAATGCAATTTTATTATTTTTAATTTCAATATTATTATTATAAACTTTATTATCTCTCTGAGATTTTATTGATGATATATTGCATATCAGATATTTGAAATAGATCTGATCCATTTCAGCATCTAATAATTTGACTGATATAATTTCAATCATAATCATATTTTATTATTCAGCAATGATTATAAGCTTTATTTCATACATACATATTTATATTATTCTTTGTTCAAAGTATGCTAAAAATCACTATACAATTATGCTGAAAATCATAATACAAACTATAATAAATTCGAATGAGAATTCCATAATTTTTAAAATAATTAATATACCGTAAATTTAACTAATATTAATTAATTAATATTTAATATTTAATATTTAAAGATAAAAAATAAAGAAAATATATTTGCAAACATAAATACATATAAATTTATAATATTAAAGAATAAAAAAAATAATCATAGATTTTGAAAAAGAAATATAATTGAATATTTCATCCGGAATTTCTAATATCTTTGTTTCGAAGTGGTTTAATTAAAAAATATATATTGTAAATCTAATAAAACGAAAAATTATTTTTTTTATATAAAATATTTTTATATATATTTAAAATTTTTAAAAAATTTCGAATATCCTTCATAAAATCATTTTTTACAAATCAAAAATTGAATCCAGTCATATTATTATAATGTGTGATTCTATACTTCTCACATTAGCAATAGTCTTTTTTTTGCGAGAATACTTTCTTATATGGGAAATTTGAAAAATTTTCACCAAAAAATAAATCTTACATATTATTTTTTGTCTACTTAATTTTTTTTAATTTTTAGTTTTATTTTTTTTATTATTTTTTTTTATTTGAGATTTTTCAATCGCAATTTTTTTTCGATACTTCATCTTTTACTATATATGTTTTTGAAATACATTATTAAAATGATAGCATATTTTTTCTATATTTTCTGATTTGTTAAACTGTATTCATTGAACTATTGAGAATTGAAATAAATTTTTAATAATGTCTATTGTCTTTATTGCAAAAGTTTCTATATTAGATTTTGATTTTACAATTCTGTTAACATTTGTAATATATTGTTATCATTGTCCAGACTATTCTTCCTCATTTGAAATGCATTGATATTGCATTTCAATACATATATTTTTGTAGTATTATCTATCCCGTAAAAAATCAGATTATCATAATCCAAAAGTCAGTAGTGATTTTTTTTCACTTATATGATAAGTGATACTTATATTTTTATTATACAAACATAATCTCTGAATATTATATTAACATATCATATTACAATACAATATTATATTACATTGCTTTTCAAAAAAAGTCATTATTTTTTAATAAAATATTATAATTTATAAAATATATACAAAATTTTCGGGAGTATCTTCAATTATACAAGTTTATTACATATAAATTATCTATTTTTTATTTGAAAACAAACAAAAATAATAAAATTAATATATTTTGTACAATAGAAAATATTATCAAAAATAATTGAAAATCAAAATATTTTATAAATTTTATGATAATCGAGTCATTTCAAGACCATCTTATTCAAAATTACTGTATATATAAAGTATTTCAAAAATGTGAAAACTGTGAAATTTAATTGAAAAATCCTGAGATTATTTTAAACAATATTTTTCTTTGAAATTTTAAAAATATAAATGATCTATATTTTTAGAAGTATTGTTATGTTTTGTATGTAAAAATATAGAATAACAATGTATGATATACAAAGTTTCATTTTTTAAAAAATTAAACATATGATTTTTTTATATTCTATTTATATATTCATATTCTATTCATTTATTTATTATAATTTATTTTTTAACATTCTTATTATAGGTAACTAATTTTCAAATTATTAGTATCTGTTATATATTAATATATATTTCTAATATATATTATTATTGGGTTCATATCAGTAATAATATTACTTACAAATATAAGCATATATATATACAATAAAATAGCCAAATGCATATTACATCCTTTACGTCCTTACGTTAATTTTTTTTTTTAATTATTTTATTTCGGAAATTGTTATTATTTTTTCGCGAGATATTGTTCTTTTTCGGTTTATGTCACGAATGAATAATTTTCAATACAATCCTACATATTAAATAAATTATTTAAATATACAATTGCAAATAATTGATTCAAATTCGATCTACTTAAAAAATAAATCTTGAAGAAAAAACTTTTTCTATTTTTTTTTTTCTAAAGAAATTATTATGATAAAATTTAAAGTTTACTAATCTGGAATATTTAAATATAAAATATAATAATACTAAAATTCATAACATAAATTAGTAGAATTGTATTATGTATTAATAAATAAAATTTTAAATAACTGATAATAATTTTTATATATGAAAAATAACATTTAATCCATGTAATAAAAAAATAAATAACATTAAGCACGAATTTCAATTTATATTAAATATTATTTAATTTCATTTTTTATTATTTAAATAAAATTAATTTAATTACGAAAAAATTATTAAATATTAATAAAATTATTTCAGATTGTTTTAAAATTACAAAAATTGGTAAATATTATGAATTATATTGACAAAGAAAAATAATATAATTAAATTATATATAAAAATATTAATTATATATAATTATATATAAAAAATAATATAATTAAATTATTAAAAAAAAATCATGAAAGATAATATTTTGTGTTTTTATTGTTAATACTGAACTATTAAAAATTTAATGCGATTTTTATAAAGATGAAAAATATTGATACATATAACTTTATTGATATACATATATATTATTATGTAAATATAATCTGCAATAAAATCAATTTTTATTTTTAATAATTATATTTTATTAAATAATTATATTTATATTTTAGTTTGCAGAAATTATAATTATAGTGTTAAATTTTATTATAAATTAATGTTTGTAAATGAAACGATTAAAAAAATTAAGTTTATATTTTAATATCTAATTCTTATTCCAATAAATCAACACATAATATCTATTATGTAAATCATAGATAGCTTTATGATGTCAGACATAATTTTTAGAATTTTGATTTAAAAATTTGAAAGCACTTAGAAAAATTTCATAAATATAAAGTTATTATTCTAAGAGTCATAGGCGATCTATTAAGGACCAATCTTTTCTCTTCCTACTTAGAATCCTTCAAATTAATATTTAAAAAAAATTAGTCGGTATACTATATGCAAAATCAGTTAACTAAAAAATTCATAAGATCAATGAAGATATTAACATTGATAGAGCCAAAATATTTGGAAAATCCACTTTGGAAAAGTTTTAATCCCTCTAAAGCCTTGAATATGATCGGTTGCACTTCCAGAATGAGTATATATCATATAATAACATTCTTTTAAACGTGATAGAAAAATTTAGGACATTGAGATAGCCACTTCAAGGCATAATCATGTACATTTAATCTATCTATTTAATCTATGCATACAATCTATCAGTTGCAAATATATAGTTTTTGAAAATCTCGAATATCCGATATTTGGAGTGATTTCAATTTGAATATTGATTCATCGAAATCAAAATATCATTATTATAATAATTTACAAAGTTTTAATCTCTATAGACAACCTAAGTAATCATTTGTTACATTCAGAAAAGAAATTGTATATATTGTAGAATATCATCTTTCTGGATATAATAAAAGTAAAATAAAAGTAAAATAAAATATTTGGAACGAATACTTTAAGATGGCATTATATCCAACGCAATCCATCGAAGATCTTAGAATATTTTTTGTAATAATTTAGATATCCACAAAGAGCTTCAATCTATATAGAGACTTAAATGATTGATTGTATATCCAAGAAGGAGAACATTACACTCCTCCCAGTCGTGCATATTCAATGTGATTTATTCTAAGATAAACAATATTATTGAAGAATATTAGTATTTCAGAGAAAATATCTGTTTATCAAAAGTCATGGAATCTAACAGCGAAGCATAAAGATTACAACAGCATATTTGGAAAAAATACGCTAACATTGCTAATAAATTTGATGAATAAATAATGAAGATAAACTACGTTCGAAATTCGAAGTTTAACTTAAAGAATGTGAATTCTTTAAAAGAAAAAGAATGCTTTAATAATATATATTTCCATATGATGACAATCTCGAAAAAATACATATAGAATTTTACAAATTTAAAATAGGCTAGAAATATTTAATAGTAGTTGTTTACTTGCAATTTACAATTTACATTGCTTTGTTCGATTTTATTTTCCATTCGCGTTCTTTTTCGAATATAAATTCGAATGTTAATATGAATTCGGAAAATGTGATTTTAATGATGAAAATAGAAGTGGTATCTATGATATATATCTGGTTTTGTGAAATTAATAAAAGTATTAATCACTATATAATTATTAACTATATGTATATTAATATTAAGTATATATATTAACTATAACTATTAATCATCATATATATATATATATAATATACCATCTACACATATCCAAAAAAATGCTAGGTGATTCGTAAAATTGTGCGAATTGATTTCTGTCGCATATCTGCATCATATGAAAATCGCATTTCTATGACGTATGGATTACATGATGGTGTGTTATCAGATCATGTGATGATCTGCGTCTAAATTCGAAAATCATTGTGAAATATGATTTCTGTATCGTGTCAATGGGCTCCATTATCAAGAATTCAGTAATATCCGTTAATTCAGCAATATCGATTTTATTCTTGGCTTTACGAATATTGCAATGAATGAATATGTTAAGAATCTCAACTCACTTAAACTTTGTCAAAAAAGCGAGAACATTTCAAAATGAATAGTAAATTTATTTCAGGGAATATATTTCATGAATCTAAAGAATCATACGTGGACGATAACAGTTTTCACAAATAAGAATATTGTACATGACATATATAAAAACGTATGATATAATATAGAATTTAATCTAATTTAATGATTTTAAAAGTTTTTCTATGAAATGAGTTTTTTTCTAATCGAAAAGAGGATGCGGTTTCACAAAATTTATATTTAAATTTTTATTTTTGCTAGCTTTACAACTATTTATCTTGAATTATAGTGAATTGTTGATCCACAAATTTATTAGTTATTTGCATTGTTTTATCTCGCATCGAGATCGACATCGTTCCATATGGATACTAGCAGAAATTCTGTCAGTAAAAGGGATCACTTAGACAAACTAATTTTATTGTTGAGTATTAAAAATTATAGATTACTATTATGAGCATTATCTTAAAAGAGAATAGATGATGTTTGATTTGGACATGTAATACATTTGAAGAGGGTCTTAAAAAAGAGAATTAGGAATTATTTGAGTGTGAATGATGAAACGTTTATAATAATTGGTGGAGTGTTAATTGGAAATTGAGCTTCTCCAGAATATATCAAAGGAATTATTGTCAAGAAGGACACGATTGAAATAATGCGTAGAAATTATCAGTTTAATGCATTTAAATCTGATGGAATAATTCGAATAATAATTCTCCGAACAGTCGACGCATCATCTTCAATATATCTATAGTAACAGACATATAATTTGGTCACCAAATATATACAGTGTATTTAGCATTTAGAATAGTGATTATATATATAATATAGCAATTCAATATATTAATATTAATTATTTTTATATTTATAGTTATACAAATATAGATTCACTGGATATGCAAATTCATATATAAATTAATCAAATAATCCATAATCGATAATTCTCGATAATTCTGAACTTGATCTAGTAAGAAATTTGTTTTTTTGAATTATTGTGGATTCCTCTCATTAAGAGAGAAGATTATTCTAAAGATTATTCTAAAGATTATTCAAAAAAAAAAAAAAAAAAAAAAAAAAATTAATCTATTCATCATTCATACTCAAAATCTTTCAATAATTTATATCATGGCAATATATCTTTTAATACCAATTTTTATCTGAAACATTTTTTTGTTTTTCTGATGGTAACAGAAATAATTATGTTGTATACATTTAAAACAAACATTTAAAAGGTAACCATTGATTTTAATTTACGACATATTTAGATATTTTTATAATTATTTAAGTTAAAAAATAATCTCTATTATTATATTGAATTTTATATATATATTTATATTTATATTCGCGAGAGAACATCTTATGATCATTATATACCTATGAATATATTGCGGCAGATAATTAAGATATATATTAGGTCTACCGAAAAGTTCTGTCCGAATCTATGACATCGCCACATAAGCACATGTTTATTTATTGCATGTTCGGCTCTATATTTTTATCGCTTAATGTACTGACATTACATACTGACGTAGCAAATAAACTATAATAAAGTTGATTCACATTAGTCTTAAGTGTGAAACGATAGTATACCCATGGCGACTGATAAAGTTCATTTATGCCACTGTATTTTATACGAATTTCAACAAGGAAGAAATGCTACAGAAGCATGTAGAAATTTATTGAAAGTGTTTGGTGAAGATACAGTTTCTGATAGGACATGCAGAAGATGGTACGAAAAATTTGAAACAGGTGATTTCGACCTTTCTGATAAGCCACGTTCTGGGCGACCATATTTGATCGATGACGATATTGTTAAGGCATGTTGGAGCAAGATCCTTTTCTGACAACATCAGAGATCGCAAAAAGGCTTAATTCAGCTCAACAAATCATTTCTGACCATATTCGGAAGATAGGATTGGTGTGGTATTCAAGATGGGTGCCACATGAATTAAGTCAGAAAAATTTGGACCATCGAGTTGTCATATGCACATCTCTGCTTGCTCGGAACAAAATCGAGCCCTTTTTGAACCGGATGATAATTGGGGATGAAAAGTGGATTACATACAACAACATTGTAAGGAAAAGGGCATATTGTGAACCCGGAAAACCTAGCCCTTCCACCTCTAAACCAAATTTGACTCTGAATAAGAGAATGTTGTGTATATGGTGAGACCAATACATTATGAGCTTTTAAAAACTGAACGAAAAGCTCAATTCGGAGAAGTATTGTCAGCAATTGGATAATTTAAAGACAGCGGTCCAAAAAAAGAGGCCGGCAATGTTCAATAGGAAGGACATCATACTGCATCACGATAACGCCAGACGCTGCTTTAGGGACTCGTCAAAAAATTGCAGGCTGGGAAATTCTGTCGCACTCACCATATTCCCCGGACATAGCACCCTCTGATTATCACTTGTTTTTATCCTTACAAAATTTTTTGACGGGCAAAAAATTCAAAAATGAAGAAGATGTCAAACAAGCACTGGTTCAATTTTTCGCATCAAAAGATGAAACATTTTTCAAAAATGGGATATACAAATTGCCCTCACGCTGGCAAGAGATCATTAATAATAATGGCAATTATATTATTCAATAAAGTTAATTGGCGGTAAGAAAAAATTTGTATTTTGTTTTATTCCAAAAACGGACAGAACTTTCCGGTAGACCTAATATATATAATAATGAATCGATCAAAATTATTTTTTTATAAGTAAAAAAAAAAAAAAGATATTAAAAAAGATATTAAGATATTAAAATAAAATAAAATAAATACAAAAATAAAATTTTTTATTATAACAAAAAAATAATTTTATTATAACATAATAATTGAATATTTAAAATAAAATAAAAATAGATAATACATTTAAATTAATTAAGAATTTGCACAAGAAGCAAGAAATAAAGTTATTAATATAATTACAAATATATTACAAATATATAATATTATAAGTATAAATTGGCTCGTATTGTTATCAAATTTGAATTGTTATCAAATTATTGGAAATGTTTGAGAATATTTTTTAAGAAAAATTTATATAAATAAATATAAATAAATATAAATAAATTCATATAAATAATTTTTTGAAAAGATCTTATAAATGTCATAAAAATCATGTAGAAATATGACAATTTAAACATAATCAATGTATAAATCAATACATCGTATTTTTTAAATTATAAACAAAAATCGTATAAATCATATAAATTATTGATAAAGTATTTTGTTATACAAACTTGTTTCTCTTTTTTGTATTATTTAATATATAATTATTCAGCTTATTTGATCTTTTATAAAACATGAAAATATTTTTATATTTAATATTAAAGATATTTTTTCATTTAATATTATTAACATGTTCTTTTATTGTTTTAAATTATATTAAAAATAATAATTTTTACTTCAACAAATATAATTTCAAATATATATAAAATCAATTTTCATAATATAATTATCTCAAGTAATTTGTAAATTATTTCTTTTATGAAAAAATATTATATAAAAGTTGTATAAAAGAGGATATGATATAATATGATAGTTAATTTTTTTGTAAAGAATATTTAAAGAGATATGAAAATAGTAAACATATATAAGTCATTTGTTTTTTTTTAGAATTTGTATTTTTTATATTATATAATAAAATATCGATATAGATTATTATTTTCAAAAAATTAATAAACCATTTAAATAAAAAAATTAATAAACCATTTAAATTAAAAAAAATTAATAAACCATTTAAATAAAAAAAATTATTATTTTAGGAAATATTTTAACCATGAGTATTACAAGCAAAAATTTACTTAAAAAATGTAATATGGCACGATCATATTTTTCTAATTTTACATCCAAAAAAGAATTAAACATGTTTTTTTCATTTTATATTTAAATATTATTTAAAATACCAAATGATGTTCTTGTGAATAAGTGATAAATATTATGTTCGATAATTTTGAATTATTAAATATTTTTAATTAATTTTATTATTAATATGTATTATATATTGCTCTTTAACAATCCAATAGTTTCTAAAAGAAGAATAACAAATTCAAAAATAATAAACAAATTTGATTACATTGCAATAACAATAGCATTATATTTATTATTAAAAGAAAGAAAATAAATGTTTTTAGGAATTTTAATGATTCTCAAGCCGATTCAATTCATATTGCAAAATATATAAAAATTGTGGAAGATAAAATATTATGATCAAGATGTGATTTTGTAAAAAAACTTTGGACTAGAGTTTTTTCTATTTGATAATTCTATATTGAAAATTCACTAAAAATTCACGAAGCATATTATTAAGCATAATAACTTATGATATATATTAAAATAAATCTTTTTAGTACAGATTTTAATTTATTTTTAAATGTTTTCACTTGGTAATGAAAAATATTTCCATCGAATCATGAAAAATTTGATGCAAAATTTAATCCTAACAATTGAATATGCTAATAATACTTTTAAATTGCATTATACAGAGTTATGTAATGAATCAATGATAGAAATTTGATAGAAATCTTTGATAGAAATTTTTTGCAATCTAAATATCATAAATACTTGTTGAATAAGAAATATCATAAGCGGAATATAAACTTTTGGAATATTAAATTATTATATAATTTTTTATTATTATCGAAATGCGAAATTGAAAATTAATAATAAAATTGAACTTGACTATAATATTATTATACAACAAAGTATTTGTTTAAATGCATTGATAATTTTTTTATTAGCATCAAATTAATCAAATTTTTATATTTTAAAAATATATACTTAAAAGACAAAAAGAAAATCCTAATTGAAATTGTTTTATGTAATTATTATAAAAAAATTTAAAAAACTATTTTATTAACTTCTAATAAAGAATGTAATAATAAATAAAATGAAATATTAAAGAAAGAAAAAATAAAATTATCTTTCATCACATACATAATATGTTATATATTATATATTATAAATGGAGTTGATAAATATAATAAAATATTATATGCATATCGAGATAAACAACAGATTAAATAATGATGGGAAAAATAGATAGAAAAAAAATCATATTTATATGATATATATGTGTGTATATATATATATTTAAAGAAAAAAGAAATTATGAAAAAAGAGATAAATATTACGACTTTGATATGATTTTATATCTATATTATCTTTGAGATAAAATACGAATGGAAAAGAAAAAAGAAACATCACTTTATCATTAATAAAAAAAATATACAAATTAACTACCAAAATATAATTTGAGACAATGTAATTTATAACAACAAATCTAAGGCAATTTAATTATATGTGAAAGATTCAATATATAGAAGAAATTTATATCTATGTATTGATAAACATATATATATATATATGTAAATTTTATTTGTTAAGTTATAATTTTCCAAATATATATTTTATATTTAGTTTATTTAATACTCATTTAATATTGTAAAATATACAAATTTTTACATTATCATATTTCACGTTATTATAATTTTGATAAAAATACATTGATAAAATTCGATAAAAAATTTCAATTTTATTGATCAATTAGTTAAATATTTTTAAATACTGAACAAGAAAAGCACTTAGGATTTAAATGATTAATTTGAATTTTATAAAATTTATTATATGAAAGATAAAATATGAATAAAAGAATATCGCTTTGCATATTCTTTTTCTTGTGGAAATACAATTATATTTTGTAAATACTTCATTAATACAAAAATGGATAAAACTATAAATATAATACATATAATAATATTTATTTTTGTCCAGTCTAATAATTTTAGAAAAGATATAAAATTTTTACGCTTGCTTAGAGATATTTATAAATAATCTATTTTTAAGTTTTATATGTACATATAATACAAGTTTATAGATTAACTAGATTAAGTAGATTAACTAAAACATGTTTTAAGGGATGAATTATAATTTACAGATTATAATATAGATTTTTTGTTTCATATAATTTTTTATAATACATATTATAAAAAATATAATTTATATTAATTATATATATAATTTATATTAAATGTGATACTTAATATTATCAATTAAAATCTTTGATTCTATATCATTTATCACAAACTAAAATCTTGCTATTTTATTATAAAAAAATGCAAAAAATCATTAATATTAAAACTACAAGACAATATAAAACTCAACAATAAAACCATTATTATATAACAATATAACCATTAAAACTTGATATTAACCTGAAATTATTATATTTATTTAATATAACTTTCATTTTATATATTGGGTTGGCAACTAAGTAATTGCGGATTTCAGTTGAAGTTGATGATGACCTAATCAAAGCAATAATCGATTCGGATCGTCACAGTACAATCGTCTCGTTCTCGCAGAGAAGCTTCATGTATTACATACATGCATTGAAAACCACTTAAAACAACTTGGCTATGTTCAAAAACTCGATACATGGGTTCCTCACGAACTGAAAGAAAAGCATTTAACGCAACGCATTAACAGCTGCGATTTGCTAAAGAAACGTAATGAAAATGATCCATTTTTAAAACGACTGACAACTGGCGATGAAAAATGGGTTGTTTACAACAATATCAAGTGGAAAAGATCGTGGAGCAGGCCACGTGAACCAGCTCAAACAACATCAAAAGCTATTCATCAAAAGAAGGTTTTGTTATCAGTTTGGTGAGATTACAAAGGAATTGTCTATTTTGAACTCTATTTGTCTATCTTGAACCACCCAACCGAACGATCAATTCTGTTATCTACATTGAACAACTAACGAAATTAAACAATGCAGTTTAAAACAATGCAGAAGAAAAGCGGCCCGAATTGACAAATCGAAAAGGTGTTGTATTCCATCATGACAATGCAAGGCCATACACATCTTTGGTCACTCGGTAAAAATTATTGGAGTTTGGTTGGGATGTTTTGCCACATCCACCATATAGTCCTGACCTTGCATCATCTGATTACTTTTTGTTTCGATCTTTACAAAACTTCTTGAATGGTAAAAATTTCAATAATGATGATAATATCAAATCGTACCTGATTCAGTTTTTTGCTAATAAAAACCAGAAGTTTTATGAACGTGGGATTATGATGCTATCTGAAAGATGGCAAAAGGTCATTGATCAAAATGGGCAATACATTATAGAATAAAGTTATTTAGTTCTATGAAAAAATTGTCTTTGATTTTCTAAAAAAAATCCGCAATTACTTAGTTGCCAACCCAATATTTTCGAATTTTAAGATACATATGATTTTGCATCCGTTATATTTTCATATTTTCAATTTTTTTATATATTTTTTTTATTATGCTTCATTTAATACAAATTTGAATTGATTAATAAAATTTAATAATCATCAACTAATATTTTTATATATTTATATATATAATTTTTATATTTGTTTTAGTCTTAATAATCGACTTCAAATATGCTACGAATATTAACATACTATATAGAAAGAATGAGTTTAATAACTAGGCCAGATTATAAATGTTTCTCTTGATGAATATGATATGAACTTTTTTTAAAAAATTTTATTGATAAATTCTTTCTTTTTCTATTTTTCTATTAAATTTCAACATTATGAAATAATAATAATAAGAATAATTATAAATGTGGATAATAAGAGAATAATACATTTATAATAGAACAATTATAATATTGTCACACTTTATAACTTTTTTTTTAAAATAATTACAGAGAAATATGATTATAAATAATATTTCATGTCAGAGATGAATGATACTAGATTATTTAGCTTAGAAAAATTCAAAGTTATAATTATTTTTCGTGATAAATTATAACTCAAAACATAATTTCGATACGCTCTTGCCTTGACGAGATTTATGATAAATATATATTGATCACATAATAGCTCGAAGAATTCTTCTTCGGGATTATTTAAACAGTTGATCCATGATATCGTTGGCTAGAAATTTCTAAAAGAGTATTTTCCATGATGTACTTTGATATGAATTAGAGTTTATTAAGATTTAATTTTGTTTTAATTAATTACGAGTTATTATGAGAAACAATAGCTTCACATAACATATATAGTATATTCATCAATATACTTTACTGTTTATTATAAAAATGCGAATATCATATTTTTTCATCTATTCAACTTCAGTTAAAGATTTTACGCATGTATTTCTTAATATTTCATCATTCAACATTTAACTTCACAATCGCGAACATAAAGATTTAAATAAAAGTATTTAGTTCTAAAATATACAATATAGAAGAAAAATTAAGAATAATTCTCTTACTGAATTAGTGATAATAATTGATCAATGTTGATAACCACAAAGTGAATGATAGATATATTATCTTCATGTTATTTTTTGAATATTTTATTAGTAATCAATTTAGCTTTTAAGAAGGATCAATGTTAAAAAAGAATGCTCAAAAAAAACGATTTCAAAATTCGAATTGAATTTTTAGTGAAGATTGATTTTATTTTATCTACTTACTTTATCAATTGTTTTTTAATTTAATTTAACTATAATGTATCGTTTTTTATCGTAATATTTTTTCCAAATATTTCAAGTAATATTTATTATTTATTTAATAAAAAAAATAAAAAATAAAAAAAATATATATATTTTTTTAAATATATACATATATATATTTATTTAATAAAATACTATTTATTTTGAATGATGAATAAATTCGATTTATTCCTTCTATACGCATAACAGTGTTAATTAGTTTATTTATTGTTCTTAAATTTTTTGTCGATAAAAAAATATTTTATCATTTATATTCAATACTTTCCTGAATTGCATGATATATTATGCTTGTTCATGCTTAGTCAACGTATGCAACATTACCATCGCGATTCGATTAACCTATGTTTCGTGATTAATTCAGTATCTTTTGTTAATAACTTGTTAACACCAATAAAAATCTATGTAAAAAAAAAAAAAATGTTGTTTGAAATTATCTCAGAAATTAATCGGTGATCTCACATTTTTGATATACTCTATATAATATATATTTTGTATATATTGATATTTTTAATTTTTTAGATAATATTTAGTGTATTAATTAAAATTGATTAAGAGATATTTAGATATTAAGATAATCTTGTCAAGAATTATTCAATTTCTAAATATGATAATGAATGATATTTTCTATGATATTTAAATTAGTGAAACAAACGAAGGTCATAAATAGAGCAATAATCAATTACATTTATAATTGATTACTAAAAGTAATTATGATAATCATAATTATTATTTAAAAAATTATAAATATAGGAATTAATATATCTTATAATTATAATAATCTTGCATAAAATTTTTAATTTATAATCAATAATTTATCTATAATTAATAATTATATATTTATATTATATGAATATATATATGAATAATTATATTATTATATTATTTATATTATTATGTTATTTATATGTTACAGTAATACATATTTATTATGTTAATAGAAAATTAATAAAAATGAACAAAGAAAAAATTTGAACAAAGAGAAAATTTGCAGCTTTTCAAAGAAGCAATAATTAAAATAATTCTAAATTCAGAATTCTGTAAGAGTATAAGAAATTATTTCGATATCTTTAATTATGATTATTGCTTTTATTGATTATTTAATGATTATAAAATATTTAATTAGTAATCATGATTAATAGTATGATTTTATTTATAATCTTTGTTCAATCATTAATTTTCAATCATTAATCATCTTTTAATTATTTATCTAAAGATTAGCAATGAAGGAAATTAATTGATCTACAAAATATATGTTACATAAGATTTTAATAATTATAAACTTAATTATATTTAATTTATTTTATTTTAGATTAAATAAATAAATGAAGCCATTTATTGTAAATAAATAAATAATTGTATAAATAAAATTTAGAAAAAAATAAAATAAAAAAAATTAGATAATTTTTATATTTTTTAAATATAATCAATATAATTATTATTATCGATATTAATTGAAAGTTATATATAATATAATTTATATAATATAATATAATACAATATATAATATAATACAATATAATATAATATAATACAATATAATATAATAAAGATATAATATAATTATTCGATTAAGAAAATTGTATTCTTAGAGTTGAGACTTTCATCTATTTTATCTATTTAAGAGATCACGTTGGGTTTTATAAAATATTTGTTCTATATAAAATATATGTTCTATATAATTTTTGTCTATTTATTATCTATTAATATCTTAAAAGTCTGCCTTATACAAACAATTGCTTATCATGCAAAACTATAAATAATCCAAAATATAAGTTGTAAGTTTTAGCAATTTTCGAATTCATTCGAAATCCTTGAATTCAATTCTATCTCGTATAATAGAAAACAAGAGATGAGTAAAATTTAAAGAAATATACAGATAGTAATTATTAAATATTCAATGAATAATGATGTATTTTATATAGAATATTATTCAAATAATAATATTATATTAATTTTCTTATATGAATCAAAAAAGTGTCGGAATATTAATATGAATCACAATATTTTTAAATAATATATTTAATATATAATATATATATCATTATATAAGAATTGGCAAGTTTCACAGAAAATATTTTTTCTATTTACAATAAATAAACGATAGAGACTAACAAAAAGAGTAAAATATATAAAAGTAATTTTAAGAAAGTAATGTATCATTTCCTTTTTTTTATTTAATTTTTAAAAGATTAGATATAGGAGCCCAGGAAACATTAAAAAAGATTTATGAAAATTAATGTTATCACAATTCAAAGAACTAATTCATATAAGTATGCGACACTAATATAAAATTTAATAAATTTCATACTTAATTTTTATTCATATTATGGCTATAGTTATAGTTTTGGGTAGGGAATTTGAATCAGATACAAAAGAATTTGATCAAATATAAAAGCAATAAGAGATATGTTTGCAGCATCTATTTGCGAAATTTAACATCGTATTCGGAGAAATTTTTCATATAAAAAACTCTTTTTATTATTACCGCACAGTCTATATTAAGCCTAAACAAAGAATGATATTATCTGAGAAAATTGTTTTTAAGAATTTAGCCGACATTTATAATTATATATTTCTGACATATTTCAACCGATCTTAATAGTGACATATTTCAAATATGGCTGATTCTAAGATAAATAACATTGTTTTAGTTCAAGGAATCTATAAGAAAGATGCGATCTGTTTCTGTTTATCGTGAGATTTTTGTATACAGATCACTCAGGCGAGGAATTTGGGGGATGCTAGACATTGCGATATTATTGATATTATTGATCATTAGCGTGCTCCAATGGGAAACTTCCAATTGAAATAGGAAGAGATTTTTTTGAGGCATGAGCTTTGCTAAGAAAGTTTCATTGTGAACACATCATAGTTCGATCGCCAAATATGACAATTACATTGTATAGTTTATTCAAACATCGTGCATTGGCCGGCGGACATATTATTTGCTTTAACTCTGTTTTTTAAAAAAATTATTTAATAAATATTAGTCTATATCTTTGCGTGTAATCGCTCATACAGTTCACTCATCTTTAAGAAGTATACCATTTGTTATGATATCTTGAAAAGCATTTTACAAGCATCCAATTAGTAATTTACATCCACCCATTAATAATATCGTTGCGGGCACAAATAAGAAAAACAAATAAACAAGTTTTATAATATAAAAATAAATAAGTATTAATTGATGCTGCTCATTACTGAAATTAAATATAGATGATTTAACATAAAATTTTTCAAAAAAAAAAAAAATATATATATATTATCGGTTATAACAAAAAACATGATAACTCATAATGTAAAAAGATATCTCAGATATCATTAGATAATTCTATTATTACATTAGTTTTAAGCAAATATTAATCTTAAAAAATGCTATAAAAATATATTATGTTTTATCTTTTTTTTTTCAGTGGTATATATCGATTCAATGATAATAAATTATATGATACTGAATAAAAATTGATTTCAACGATTTAAAGAATCACGAATAGTTTATAAATGACAGACAATTTGTCATTTCATGATAGATATGTGTCAAAACTGCAGGATCCGTTATAATATAAAAATATTTTAATGCTGCATATACTAAATTTCAATACTTAGGATTTATAATAATTTTTGACGATAGCAAATATAAAATATATTTTATATAAAAGACGATTATAAATTCATAGAAAATCCAAAGACTATCTAAAGACTTCAAATCATTAACAATGCAAACAATTTTGAAAATTAACAATGATATTAACTCTAAATGATAAAAATATAATTTTATTGTATCATGATTTATGTACAAGCTTAAAAATAATAATTATATAATATATTTTATATAATTTATATAATTTATATATTATTTTTATATTAAATATATTATATAAAATAGAAATTAATTATAAAAATATGAACAGGATATTCTATATATGTATTCTATATATGTTTAATACATATATGTAACAAATATGCAGCATATACAATCGCGATTAATTTATGCGCTTCGTGATTGATCAGTTTTTTTTGTTGATAAATAATTACTAACAAAATTGCAATAAAAGTTTTTTCCAAACAAAAAAAAATATTTCTTGGAATTTTCAGAAATCAACAATTAATAAATATTTTTTCACTAGATATTCTTTTTTAGGATATCTTATATATGTATAAATTGTAAAAAAAAGCAAGCAAGTAAAAAGATAAAAAATGAATCTATTTCTGCAACTTTTAAATATTGACGTATGGATTAAACAAATAATAAAAACTTGCAGGATATTTTTTTGCAAATGATTATAATAGAATAATATTTGACAATTCTTTTCAAAGAATGAAATCATAAACAATTTTAAGAAAATCAAATTCTAAAAGAAACAGATAAGAAAATTAAAATGATAAAAAAAAAGAATTTTTAGATAGAAAAGTATTTGAAAATTAATGAAATTTGTCATTAAATTCATTTTATTATACACTTCTGAATGAAATGATAGTGAAAAAGATTATCATTGAGAACGTATGATACATTGGATTAAATTGGATTAAATAAATTGGATTGTGTTTTATGCAAAAAGTGTAAAGATAATAATTCACTTTAAAAAGTTCTCCTACACAAAACTATCAAAAAAAAAGATGTCTTATAATCTATAGATGGGCAGAAAAATAGATTTGGTGACATTTATAAATATTCAATTGGAAAGAATTTATATCATTCGTATCTAAAATGAAATCATTCGAATCGGCATAAGGATGAAAAATATTTTCCTTTTTTGTTTATCAATACATTATAATCTTATCTATATATGTAATAATTAAAATAAAAAAATTGGTATTTTTATGAATATATTAAGTTAAGATCAATAAGAAAAATCCATATTTCTTCTAGAATATTTCTTTTAAGGCATGAACGATCATAAATACAATATAAAAAACTCAATTCTAAAAGAAATGCATTTTTATTGAATATTACAAAAATTTGAAAGAATTAAAGAAAACAAATTAATTAAAGTAAAGAATTCAACGAATATAATAAAGATATAGAATTTTTTTGCATTAAAGATTAGTTTGGAATAAAAAAAATTCCAGATGAAGAGAAACAAATGTAATTAATTTTATGCAATCAATGCAAGATCTTCCAAATAAGAAAATAAAAGAGAAAAAAAGCGCAAGATATAAAGCTGAAGAAATACATAGCAATTTTCCGTTTGACAATGACAGAAAAAAATAACAACAATAATAATAATGAATCATTAAAAGAAATATTTAAAAAATCATTCAAAAATAAAATATTTTTAACATGAAAGAAAAATTAAAGAATTCTCAAATATAATAAAGCTATTAACAACATGAGATTTATCATTATGCAAAAAAACTTTGTTTTCAACTAAAATATACTAATTATAGTAGATAAAAAAAAAGAATTAGTTTTATTAAAAATAAACATGTTGTAATCATGAGAATTTTTAAATTTTCCATAACTAAAAAAAATCTAATTCTAATAAAATCCAAATGAATTTTCAAATTGAAAAAAGACAAAAGTATTTCAGTCAAATTTTCAAAACACATTTATTTGTGAAAGACTTCGCAATTCTCTAGATTAGATTTTAATGATTTGATTTATGTTTTTAAATATTTAATGATTAGATTTCTTATTCTTTAACAATGTAACTGGTTATTAATCTTTTGAATATTACCAACTGAATTTTCTTAAAAGAATTAAAAGACGAAAAAATGTTAATATATTCTGATATCTTTGGAGATCAATTCTAAAACTAAAATAAATATTAAAATAAATATACAAAAAGTCGATTAATTTATTATATTTATTATTTTACATTAATAATTTAAATTCGCGTTGAACGAAATAAGGAAATAAAATGAAAATCAATATAATTTTGAAAAAGCGGTTTCATTTACAATTTCCATCTCATATCAATATAAATTTCAATTATTTATAACAATAAATAAACTTCAATCAATACTTGTGAATATTAACTTTTGTATTTGTTTCGGCCATTAGAATTAATCCAAAAATGAATTCTATATTTATTAATATCCTATATATAAAGTAATCGGAAAATTACATTTATGCAATTATGTAATTAATGAATAATTTGCTATCTGAGAAGAGTTATGGCATCAAAACAAGATATAGGATAATAACATATTTATAAAACTAAGATTCACATATTGTGTATTTAAATCATATACAAAAATGAAGAAATGAATTATGAATCAATAATAATCATATATGTATATAGATAACATATGATTATTAGCAAAAATAAGAAAAAGAAAAATTTATTAAAAATGCAATTAAATATAAAAATTGCGGTAGAAATTTAAAAATGTGGTAGAAATCTATACAAAATGTTGATTAGAATTATCATTGGTAACTTTTTGTACATAATTAATTATATAGTATATAATTTAAAAAAAAAAATGTAAAAACAATTTTTCTAATCTGAAATCTTATGGGAATATATTTGTTCTTACAGATTTCAAATAAGCATATTGTCATATAACTTATGAATAAATAAAATATTACAATTATAATATAATTCTATATATATATATATATATATATATATATATATATATATATATATATATATATATATATATGAATTTTTTTTTATTATTTGATGTTATGTTTAAAATCATATTTTGGATTGTATTATTTCAATTTTCTTTTAATAAATATTATTCCTATAATTGAAAATACATCCTCATATACATCCCAAATAGATTTTTAAATCAGCTTTTTTTTAGAATTTAATTCAAAATATTTGTTTGTGAGCCAATATATTTATCTTTTTTTGTTTTTATTTGTTTTATTTATTTATTTTTTGTATATTTCATTCCATATTAACTTTATATCTAGATGCATTTCAAATATTTTGTCATTTTTTTTATGATTTTTATTATTTAATGAAAGTTTTTTCTTTTCTTAATATATATGTAATGTGATTGAATTTCTTTTAAATTTTCTACTCTTTAAAGTAATTTTATACTTTGTATTTTATAAAGATTTCTATATTTTTGACAATATTGTTAAAATTTTGATAATAAAATCATCTATAAATTCAAGAACTTGTTTGGACGATAGTTATTATTATATGATAATATATATTATATATAGAATTGATCATATTGCAAAACTTCTATTTTCATTACAAAAATGTCTGAGATTATAAATTTTAATTGCAAAGATTCATCATATCAATTATATAGATTTATTAAATTTAATATATTTTAATATTTATTATTATTAAATAATAATAATAACTTAGAAGAAAGTTTTTTTCTTATTTTGTATAAATTATAAATATATATATAAATTTTCGTATCATATTTTGTTAAAGGATTTTTCAACATTAACAAATCGTAATGACATATTTATTTTTTTCTGCGCTTGTAAAAATATTGTGGATTATTCTGCTCACTATTCTACTCTATTATACATATAGTATATTTTTTGTAAAATTAATATGTATCAATTTTTTTTCTGCAATAATCTTTGGATTTTTTTATAATTTTAATATTAAGATCAGAATCTTTAAATAAAATAAAAAAAATTTTAAATTCATTTGTAGTAATATAGTAATATAGTAGTAGTATTTTTGGAAATCATTTATATATTTTTGTTTTATTGAATTATAGAAAAGAAATATTTTTGATTGACTATTATATTAAGTTATTTTAAGAATTAAACTTACTCCTTAAATTTATTTTTTAAAATAACTTTACAGCAACTTCTATTTCGTTTTATATATTGTTATCATATAAACAATCGAGAAAAGGCTCTAATAAGATTCGTTAAAATAATAAATTTTATTGATTTTATTTTAAACTTGGTTCAATGTTTTCATCAATTATCTTTTTCATATAAACTCTAGAATTATTAATGCTTTATATTATCAAAATAAAAAAAAATAAATTTATTTATAAATATTATTAAAATGGATAAAATTTGTATTATGAAAATGAAATTATAAATGAAATAATAAAAAATTGAAATGTAAATTGAAATTAAATTATTAATATTTTATATTATTAAAATATTGATTTTTATTAACAATTATTTCATATTAAATTTTTATTAGAATTTAAAGTATATAAATATGTATATAATATAATATAATATGTATATAATATAAATATATAAATAACGATTTTTTTATAAAATTTAAAAATATTTGTAATTCAATTAAAATATATACTATTAATATATAAAATTATTAAAAATTATTTTTTATTTTATTAAGTTTAATTTTGATTATATATTTATTTCATTAAATTAATTTCAAAGATTTATATCTCATAATTATAAAAATGTAAAGGTTATCTTATTTTTAATGCTTGTTTTTAAAATTATTTATCTATTTAATATAAAATTAAAAAATAAAAATCTTTTAATAGAAAATAAACTTTCGACATGTTTTTGTAATATTTTTAAAAAAAAACTGTTGAAAAAACTCTCAGGTTTAACTAATTATTTATTATATTTATAAATTGAAATTTAATAATAAAGTGAATAAAAAGTTATAACATATTTGTTATAAGATATCTATATCTATATCTATATTTATATTTATATCTATATCTATATCTATATCACATTTTTCGGAATTACTTTTTGTGCATGTACATGAATATATCAATATAATATATTATTGTTATTTATATATCATACAAATTTTACAAACTTATAAAAATATATTTTTAAAAGATATAAAAACATATTATGTATTTAATTCAATTATTTTATCTTTGATATATAATTTATTAAAATGATGCAATTAAAAAATGTGATAAAAAATATTAGATTCAATACAATATTTCCCAAAATGTATTTTATAACTAGGTAATTCTAAATTTAAATAATAAAATAATTTTTTTAGAAACGAAGATAAGTTAGAAAAGATTTATTTAATATAGTTCAATAAGTTTTTATTAGAATGTTTTATAATACAGGATAAAAGCAATATTTAAAAATTTCAGATAATATTTTAGAATCTAATTTAATAATAATCTAGAAAAAATGAGAAAAATGTAAACATATATCTTATTTCATTTTTATAAGATATAAAATATCTTAATAAGTGATTTTTATTCGTGATTATTTTTATAATTATATGATTTCTAGTAATCTATATTTAATTATTTTTACAAGAGATATAATAAGCGTGATTATTGTATATTTTAACACATACCCGCAATTTTGTGAATATAATCAATAATTTTTCAATATTTCTCGATGTTTCTCGAATGTGAAATGCCTATTTCAGCTCATTAAGATATATAATAAAAATACAATATATATGTATATAATCTTTTTTTAATTCTACGTATTGAAATATTGTCTATTGATATGGACTTACTTTTATATTCGATATAATTATTAATTTAAAAAATATTTTTGTAATAAATAATAAAATTTATTATGATTAATATTTATAGAATATATTTTAAATCATTTAATTTTAAATTATAACAAATGTAATGAAAATTGTGACTTAAAAATTAAAATTTAATTCTTATATTTGTAATAGTAGATAGATAGATCAGAATTATTGATAATTTGTTGATTATGTGAGGATTAAGAATCATTTTACTCTCTATCAAAAAATTTGTTACTTATTAATTTAATAACTTTAATAATATATGGAAAACATTCTATAAATATATACAAAATGAATTATATAAAATAGAACCTAAATATTTGCGTTATTAATTTTTACAAAATTACAAAATTATATGATTTGAATTACATATAATGATGAAAAAAAATTTTTTTATTTTATTACATTCTATTTTAAGAATATGTATTTTTTTTAAATGATATCATGTATTTTTTGTAGTATTAAGTAATAAATAATACCAAAAAATTTATTAAATAATATATGATCTTGAATTTAAAAATTAATTTAAGTCTTATATATCAATCATTTCCGATGAAATTTTGATATAATTATTTTTTTTATATTCTCTAGAGTAATTAGTTTTTTGCGGTAAATATCATCTTTATATTTTCTCTATAAATCAAATAAATAAGATTTGAACAAATTATATAATTATGTTTTGTACAAACATTTTCAAAAATGAAGTCTTACAGAATGATTAAATACATGTATTGAAATATTAAAAATCATGATTTTGAACATTTAAATTATTTCATTGAAATAAAATAATTTACATATTGATTGTCTTCTTGATTGAATCTTAATTTCTTAATTCAATCATTTCAAAGTCATGATATATTAAATTGGTGATCTTAAAATCATTTATAATTTAATAACATCTGTAATAAAAAATATATAGTCTCGTTTAAAAAAAGAAAAAAAAACATCTATAATAGAATTCTAAAAAAAATAATGAAAAAAATTTTTTTTCATCATTATGTGTAATTCTTCAAATCATGTAATTTTATCCTAAAAATTTTGAATAATAATTAATGAAAATGGAAATATTAATTTTAAATGTTCTGTTTTATCATAATTCATTTTGTATAATACATAAATTTTTTGTATTTGCTTTTTTTCTTCTTAAATCTTTTCATAATATATCATATATGTTAAACATTTATATATATATATAAACATATCTATATATCTAACAAATTACAAAATTAACAGAAGAAAAATGCTTATAATAGCAATAGCTTTTTATCTATGTTTTTGAAAAACTGAAGATCATGCATTTATAAAATAACTTGTGCAAAAGATCAATTGTGCAAATGTTTAATAATTTATAAGGACAATCTATTTTGCAATTGCAATAATTTAAAATAAAATAAACAATATAATGTGATAATGTGAAAATCATGAAAATTATACATAACTTCTACCACATATACAGAGCATAAGTGAGTGCATATGTAACAATTAATTTAACATTAATAATATTAATAATATACTAATTTAAAATATTAATATTATATTTTATTATTAAGTATTAAATACTATGTTTAATTATTATAACTACGTGATTGTATAGAATAATAGACATAATAAAATTTTACGATAAATTTTATTGAAGAAAAATATAAGGAAATATTCATAAAATATAATATCACTAATAGATATAATATGATAAATTTTATATGAAACAGAACTTAAAAATAATTCCACATTAAATTAATCAAATAAAAATTATTTTATACGTTTTATATGTTTGTTGAAATTATTTTGCAAAACATTCATATATTTTAAACTTATATATATTAAATATATATATATTAAATATTTTCATTCTTTCTTTTTTTTTATAAAAGTTATATTACATATTTTTATTTAATATATTATATTACATATGTATATTATATATTATATTACATATATTTTTATGTATTCTTTATATTTTGTATTTTAATTACATGTATTTTAATCTAATTTAAAATATAATTTTCTTCTTTTGAAAGAAATATTATAATTAATACAAAACTAAATCAGTTATAAAAACTAAATCAATCAAAATAAAAAAAAATTATATGAAATATAATTTTAATAAAATCAGAATATTTTATCATATACATAATTAAAATATAATTAATTTATTAAACTAAAAGTTTATAAAAAAATTTTACATAAAAAAAACTTTATTGTTTTTGATTTATCTATATTTATACGAATCATTTAAAATATCTGAATAAATCGTTTTTTTTTTATAATAAAAAAAAGAAATGTGAAATTAAATTTGCTTGATTTTGAAGAAAAATAATTTGTTAAAGTTTTTTTTTAAATATAATGATGATTTTTTATTATTATATTATAATAAAACATTTCAAAAAAAATACATTTCAATAATACAACAATTAAAAACAAATAATATACAATTGAAATTTACTTAAATTCGCTGAAAAATAAATTATTTCAAAGCATTGATTAAAATTTTGTATTTTTTTTTGTTACTAATATATAATGCATTGATATGTAAATTTTGATTAAAAAGTTTCTTTTTGCATTGTTTTTTATTATTCATATTTGAAAAATTTCTGTTATAAAAAAATATTTAAGAATTTAATATGGAAAATCTTTCAGATATAAATACTATTTTGTAACATTTACATTAATTAAAAATTATATTTTCTTTTTGTATAATGCATTTTAAAATATTAATTTAAAGAATTATTACAAAGCATATTTCAGTTAATAGCATATTTTATTAAAAATAATACGATACAAGAAAAACAATTGAATATTTATTTTTTTTTTTATAATTGACATATCAACAATAAAAAAAAACACAAAATTACTTGATTACTATTTTAAAATAATTTATTTTTCATTGTTGACTTGATTTTATTTTCGATTGTAAATCATTGTATTCATTTTAAAATTTTCTATCCCAATGTAAAAAAAAAAAAAAATACCATTGTATTTTAGAAAACTTTTAATATCAGATTTTATATCCTTGAAATTAATAATAAATAAGTTTAACTTGACATATTGTAAAGTATAATAATAAGTTAAAGCGAATTACTTAGGCAAATCATTTTAGATAATCATTTTGTAAAATTATTTTCTATTTTATTTTTCTATTTTTCATGAAGATAATGTAACACGATACATAGTAATCCTCTTTAATGATATTTTGTTTTATAATATTCAAATTGTAAAAAAAATATATTAAAATAAAACTTAAATTGGATAATATAATAATAATTATATAAAATTGTAGATTAATTGTAGAAAAAAATTATTATTGTTAATTTTATTATTATTATATATTAATTATGTTATTATTTATATATTATATAAAAACATTGAAGATTTATATATTTACATATATAATATAAAAATAATAAAAAATATATAATCATAATAATATAATCCATATAAAGTTTATTGAGTTTATAATTTTCGCATATTAGAGATTATAGATTACATTTTTAATAATAACTTAATAATAACTAAGGAAAACAACAAAACATTAATAATTGATTTTATCAAAACAAATATTGAAATATTTGTAATTTTTTGTTACATTATAAAAATTATAAAAACTTATTTCAACTGTTATTTTTTTAGAATATGATGATTTTGAATATACTTCGATTTTCAACTTATAAATGTTTAATGAAATTGAAATTTGAAAGTTATAAGAGAGCATGCAATATATAGTCTGTCAAAAAAATATTAGAGTATTCTTTAAAACATAAGAATTTTTTTAAAATTGAATTTAATTTTTTTACATGTTATCTAATAAATTAATCTATTTAATTTTTCAAAAAAAAACCAAATCGAATTTAAAAAAAATTATATTTTAAAATATATGCCAATATTTTTTCGATTGATTATATATAATATTAATTATTATATAATTAAATATAAACAATGTATTTTAAATAATATTTAATAATATTTAATATTTAATATTAATATTAAATATTAAATATTAATACTTAATATTTTTTTAATTAATATTTAATAAATTGTCAATATATGATTTTTTCCTTTAATTTTTGTTTGTTTTTTTTAAATTTTATTTTAAAATATTTAAACAAACTATTTCATTATTACATCTTTATATATTACATCTTATATATTTTATCTTTAATAAAAATAAACTAATCATTCTTAATTGAAATAATGTATTATAATATTATTTTACTCCTATTTTTTAACATATATATATTTTAGATCTAATTTCATCTCTATTAAATTTTATTGTTAAAAATAATACAATATGGTAAAAATATTTTTCAATATAATCTTTAATAAATTTCAATTTTTTATTCGGATTAATTTTGTTGAGTTATAATTATAGAATGATTAATTAACTTTTATCTTATAATATATATTATTTTTTTTTTCATTTACTAATCTTTAAAGTTGTTTATGAAACATTTATTACATATTTTTTATATTAGAGAATCATTTAATTATATATGTAGATTTATTGAGTTATTTAAAATATGAGATACTTTGAAATGAAATAAAATTTGAAAAATATTCATTTTCTATTATATTTTATGTCTTCAGATTCGTGTTTTCAAGATTATTTTTTAAATGTCATAACATTAAGAATGAAAAAAAAAAAGATTCCTTAATATTTATATATTTTATTCTTATTAATTTCTTTCCATAATTTTATGTTTTAAATATCGTAAGTAGAAGTGAAATTTTAAAATTTTAAATAGAGGCAAAAAAAAATATCTGCAATTAATTATTTTTAAATAATATTTTTAAATAAATGTTTAAATTTTTACTTAGGAATTGAATAATTATATCTAAAAAGAATAATATGAAAAAAAGAAATAATTTAGAAAGAAAATTAAAAAAATTACATAGAAGAAAATATAAAAATTATATGAAATAAAAAATCGGTTTTATAAATTTTTTGGAAAAAGAAAATTAACAGATTCATTTAATACTAACTTTTAAAACTTCGGGTACAGAAAAATCTACAAAAGATTTTTAAATATTTCTCAACAAATTCAAAAAAAAGAAGAATCAATTTCTTATTAAATAATTTTATTATTTAATAATTTCTATTGAATTGCAATATGATGTTTCTATTTCTTTCTTTTGTTTAATATTTATTCATTTTTTAAATATTTTTCTATTCAGATTATATTTAAAAAAAAAAACAAAAAAAATATGTTTAATAAAATAAATTCACTAATAAATGTAATCGGATATACATTCGAGAAAACTCTTTCGCTGTATACCGATAAAAAATGTATATTGACATTTTGAAAAATTTTTATACTTTAATGCAATTAGGTCAGATATTTATCTTAAAATAAACTTCTTGAAGCTAAAAAAGCATCATTTTCAATTAAAATTATAGTAATTAATTACAATGATATTTTGCAGAAATAATCATCCAAAATATTTTAGATTATTTCATATTAAAATGAATATATTCTGATTATATTATAATTAAAAGATAAAATTAAGGTTTTTGTTTGAATTTTTTATTAAAATTCATTGAAAAAAAACTTAATATTATTTAAAATATTTATGTTAAAGATTAATTTTAGTTCAAGTTTATCAAAATAGTTTATAATTTAATTTATTAAAATTGTTTATCAAGTTCAACATATATAAAGATATATTTAAAGATTCTCTGAAACGGAGAAAATATTTGATGATTTTTTATTTGTAATATACATGTACATATATATATATATATATATTATTTTTAATTTTAAAAACTAACTATATAGCAATTATTGAAAAGAATCTCAAATCTTGTTTTATACAATTCAGTAATTTCACTAAAATTAACTTTCAATAAAAAACTAATATTTAATGAAAATTAAATAAAAAAATTTAAAAATGAAATTTCAAATTTATCAATTTTAAAAACAAAAATTTGTAAGTAGAATATTTTAATTAAATATAAATATAAATTAATTATATTTTATTATATAAATTATTATATAAATTAATTACATTAATTATAATTGTGATTTCATCAAAAATATTATAATAAAAATATCAAGTTATGTCATTTGTAAACAAAGATAAAAAAGAATGAACAATTTAATTAGGCTTTCTTCAAACATAAACAATTATTATTATGGCTTATCATTACTTCAATATGAATAAGATATTTTCATTTTTTTAGAAATTATAAAAAAACATTCTTTTAATGGAAATCAATTAAAAGAATTAAGAAGATTAGACGTAATTTTAGAATCTTTGTAGAAATCGAATTGTAGAAATATTTATCCGAGTTTATTCAAGAAATATTCAATAGAAGTATTCAAAATATATATTAAGAATTATTTTTATTATTAAATATACTTTAATACTTTTATTATTAAATATACATCAAATATGGACAAAATTTTGATATAAAAATAATTTTAAAAAAGTGATTTATTGGAATGTTCTCAAAAAAAAAAACAACATATGCAATAAAAATTTTCAGAATTCTAGAGAATCATAGTAGAAAAATCTTCTGAATTGATACAATGCGTAATTTTTATACGTTTTATTTAATATATTGTTAATATTATTAAATCGTGTAATATTTTCTATTTCGTTTCAAAAAAAAATTTTCGAAAAAAATATTTTTACAAAATTATTTTTTTATAATTATAAATATCTTTTATATATTAAAACCTATTTTTCTTTTAATTAATTTTTATATACAAACTATATAAATACTATATAAATTAACTATATACTATATAAAAAATATAAATTAATGAATTAATAATTAATTTATTATATTTTTCATTTATTATTATTACTATTATAAAACATTTTTATAAATTATATTTTTTTGGGTTTATTTTTCAATGTTATATTTCAATTTCATTTGGTAAATAATCTAATTTAAATATGTCGTTGAAATCGATTACAACGTTTTTTTTTTTTTTCACTGAAAATGAAAATAAAAATTAAATATTTTAATTTTTTGTTAAATATAACTTATATGTACTCTAAATTATTTAGGAAATGTTTTTATTTGCAAAAATATTATTTTTAAAATAATAAAATTCTTGAAAAAAAATTATGAATTTTCTCGGATTTATTCTACAGATAAATAATGAAGAGAGTTAATAATTTGAAAAAATTAATTTGGAAAAAGAAAAATTTTCATTCAAGCAATGAAATATATAAGTTTAAACAAAGAACTATTAAAACATCCATACATTATAAAAAATAACAATATTTAAATTTCAAGCAGATATTTTTACTTACTGTGTATAACATAGTATTCAAACTCAGAGATCATAATATTCAAAATTTAATATAGCCGAAAACTTTTATATATATTACATGTATTATATGCAATAAAATATTTTTGTGAATGTAAATCCTATTCTATTCTATTCGAAAATCTATTCTAAAGAATATGAAGTATATATTTTGAAAGATATATGAAAATAATTCCAATCAAAGAATTAAGAATAGCAATTGCTAATATATGAAAAAAAATCTAGAAATAATAGATAAATTTATAAGAAATATGAAAATGAAAATTGTTTAATTAATTTTACATCATGAATTTTCAATTATTAAAACAATTTTTATTATAAATAGATTATACAAGATTTTATAACTAAATTTATATTTTTGTCCATCTTACAAGTAATAATTTCTGTAAAAAAAAAAAAAACAAATAATTCATTATTTTTGTGTAAATATAAAATGTTATAAAATTTTTTTCATGATTGTATTTTTACGTAATTCTGCAAAAGAAAATGATAATAATCTTAAATAACAATAAATGAGACAAAAAAAAATAGATTTTAGATTTTTTAATTTATTAAAATTTTATGATATTTGATGATTATTGTTCAAACATCATATATATATATATATATATATATATATATATATATATTGTTCAAACATCATATATATATATATATATATATATATATTCATTATCATTTTCCTCTAGCAATTATCCTATTTTTATTCTTTTTCATTGAGCTTTGAAGAATACACTGATGAGAGAAAAAATTTTCTTTTGTTTGTTGATACAATAAATAGTTGAAAGATAGAACTTTTTTTTAACATTCAGACAGTGATGTTCAAATCCTAATCATTCTCAGATGTTTGCGGATTATATTACGATAATTGAATTGATTATTTAAAAATATAATTTCTCAATATTATTTAATCAAAATTAATAGAACATGTATTTATTATGTTAAGGATAAATCCAAGACATATAAAACGGTCAGACAATTCAGATTTTATTTTTAACATCTTGAGTATCTTCAATAGTCTAACAATTATTTATGAACGAGTACAATTCCCTAATACTTTCCAGATTTTAAATAGAGATATAACAACAATGATCACTTCACAAGTTACACTTGCGTGCCTAGTGCGACGGACCGTGAAAGCGAGCACAAAACTCTCTATGCATTGCGACGCGACTCCACAAAACCGCCCTCCAATACAACTATAGACTAATCTATCTAATCTCTTTCATTTTTTCGAAAATAATAATTGGAAGAAAAATAACAGGCCGGCGACAATTTTCAGATCAAATCAGTTAGAATAAAAATAGAATTCAATGATACAGTTCGCATTAAAGTTTAGATCAGTTCGCAGATCATTAGAATTATTGTAATGATCAATTAGCTGCAAACAGTTAAAATAAACTCAAAGCTCATAATATAAATGATTATACTATTCTACGATAATAAGTGATCTTCGGAGTAATCAATTCAAGCAATATTGAATATTTATGCAATATTCAAAGTCACTCAGTCTAAACTTTAAAATCTAAACTTTAACATATTATAAGAAAAACAAATAAAAAAAAATTGATTTTAAGTGCAAAAATTATTATAAGAAAGTATAATATATAAAAGTTATAATATTTTAAAATAATTATCTTACAATGTCTAAAAATAAAATGTTTAATTGATAAATGACAATATTTTTTGCAAACTAATAAATGATATTAAATAATTATATAATTTTAATAAATGTATTTTACATAATGACAAAGCAAAAATAAAAGCTTAAGAAAATTACACAAAAGAAAATTTATTTAGATATTATTTAGATATTATTGTGTTGTTCAAATATTAAATTAACAAGATATTCAAAAAAACAAAAATAAATGTGCAAAGAACAAGATTTTTAAAAATTAATGAATTACAAAAATAAACAAATAAATAAATAAATTATAACAGAATGTGAAAATGACATTGTTGTCTGATAAAAAGAAAAGGATTTAATGGAACATCATAATTCAATGAACAAGAAATTTTGAAAAAAATATTTTTTTAGAATATCTCTATATTAAAATATATTCTTTGTAAAATCAATATAAAATAGTATGAAATGTATATAAGAAATGTATACAAGACACAAGTCAATAAAAACATGAGGAAACATCAAATTTATAAAATATAACAAAAAATTTTATGATGAATTATATACAAATGACAAAAGATTTGAAATTTTTATCAATAAATTTGCAAAAATAATTGGATATAATTTAAAAAATATTGAAAATAATAAGAAAAATAAAATTCATACATGAAATAAAATTGCATCATAATTATTCTAAATAACTAATCATTTATTTTTTTTTAAATTATTTATTTATTTTAAAAAAATTAATAATTATTCTCTTAATTTACAACACAAATTCATGAATAATCAATGTTTTCGAGTTTTTAGAGAATCTTAACTAAAAAAAAATAAAAATCTTAACAGAACAGAAATAGTAAATAGAAAATTTTAGAAATTTTTAACAACAATTCGAAATAGATCAAAGGAATTTCTTATATATGCTATTTTTAAAATTGAAATATGGAATAAAAGAATAATTGAATATTGTAAATATAATAATTGTAAATAGAAAAGAAGTATTTCTATCCAATATATATATATATATATATATATATATATATATATATATATATACATATATATATGTATATATATATCCATAAAAGAAAATTAATATACAAAATTGTAAATTATTATATTACATTTAATTTATCAATTTTTCCAAAATGCTTAAAAGCGAGAATCTCTTTTCTTTCAGATTTTGATTTGAAAACATTGGTTGTATTATTATTGCATAATAATTCGTGTTTATTTTTTATTATAAGTATATATATTTAATTATTTTTATATTTTTATATGCGTAAGAAATTCGTGTGACATATAAATGTTTATAAAAAAACATTAATGTTTAAATGTTTAAATAAAAACTATATTATTATTATTGAATTTATTACTGAAATAAGAAAAATAAAATTTGTATAATGTTTATATATAATTTGTATATGTTACATATTTTTATATGTAAATTTATATATATGTTGATTTTTTTTATTAAAATTTTTTCAGGGAAAATAATATAATTATGTTTGAATCAAATTGAATTGAACAGATCAATGTTTATCTTTATCTTATTTGTATTCTATGTTATTTTATTATGAAGACATTGTAACGAAATAATTGAAATTTACTATTCGAATAATGAAAATTCAATATTTGTATTTCTATTATAAATAATATTACATATTATCTACCACAAATATATAGAAAGATTGAAAAGAATTGATATATAGAAAAATTTGATACATTTTTATATTTTTCACATTAAAAACAAAAAAGAAATACTTCAATATAAAATGTTTTGTATAAATATTAGAATAAGATTGTTTTAAGCAAATCTATTAATATAAAATTATTTAAAGAGATACATTTTTATGTTGAAAAATATAAGTTTTTATTTAATTTATACAAGGTTTTTATTAAATATTGATTTTTATGAAATATCAATAATTTTACTTTCGTTTTTTTTCAGTTTAAGATTAAATATTGTTACGATTATTATTTTAAAATTGGAAACGTATAAAATATATAGTCAAGAAAGGTTTGATACATACATTATATAATAGAATAAATTATATTTATATAATTTAAGTTTGCATAATCCATAATATTCAACAAACAAATTATGATGGAAATTTATATTTTAATAAATATAATTTAAATAAAAATCTAAAAGTTGTCAAATAAATTCACCAATGATTTAAAAATACTGTATTGAAAATTATTAATGAAAATAAATTAATAAGAATGACTAAATAATATAATAATACAATAAGAATAAAAAATACAATAAAATAACTTTATCTAAATATATAATTAAATATAATATAAAAATAATAAAAATATAATTTTTTATCTAAATTTCATAATATTGAAAATATTTATAAATGAAAAAGAAAAATTATTAATTTGCAAAATATTTATTAATTTCAGTAAATCTTAATTATATATTTGTTATATATGTTAATATTAATATTATAAACTTTGAGAATGACACAGATATTGAGAGCATAGATGAAAATAAAAAAATAGAGCTTGTATTTATTGCAATTCTTATATTTCAAAACTAAATTGAATTTAATATCAAATATGTTCCAAATATATGCATAATATGCTGATATAAACATTCGAACAAAAATGTTTCATTTGTGAAATTTATATGAAATAAATTATTTTATTTTTACGTCGCATATTTCTCACAATTATGTATCGACTTTCTTATAGATTAGTAGATTTGAGATATTTTATATTATTTACAAAAAAATATTTTTTAAATATATTTTTTATTTAAATTTAAAAAAAATATATGTTCGTTTTTGTTAATAGAATAATAAAACGTTGAATATAAATATGGAAAAAAATTATTAAAATATTATTTACTTTTTTTATAATCTTATACAATCTTTCTTTTTCAGAAATGTATCAATCTATTTGTTCTCTATTCTCAAATACACATCAACCTATTAATTTTTTCAACTTTTATTTTCGCTTTTATTATTTTATACAAATATTCGATATAACAAACGAATTAAAGTGAAAATTAAAATGAAGCTGTATATTATCTATTAAGAAGGTTTTTTAGATTGAAACTATAATATATTTCTAACATATTATAACAATACATAATAACAGATGTAAGATTGGAATTTAATAACAATTTAATTTATTATTTTTCATTTTTCTCTCCATCTATTTTTTCTTTTCGATTAATTATTCATTCATGTAAGTTAACAAATTATTTTCAATAATATTTTGTTTATAATTGAGCTATGAAACCATAACTAAAAATGAAATTATAATAATATTAATTTATTGATAATATTTAATGAAATAATATTTAAATGCATTCTTTTAACCAAATAATCTTCATATAAAAATTGTTAGATATAATGAAGTTATAAGAAAATAATCATTTATCTAAATAATTATCTAAATAATTCGAAAAACATTAAATCATAAATTTAGGCAAATTTTAATCAAAATTTAATAATTGAAATTAAGAATAATTAAGAATAAAATTATTCAACAAGAATAAAAATTCAACAAGTTATTTCAATAATTATATGAAGAATGAATAAATTATAATATAATAACAACTAAACAAATAAATATTATTCAAGCATTTTAATAAATTTATAATTATTTAAAATAACTTTATTTAAAATTTTTAACTTTTTTAACTTTTAGTTAATATCTAATCAATCAATAAGAGCTTGCAAAATTTACTTATTCAGAGAAATCTTCACGTGGAATCTTCTCTTTATTTTTGGTTATTGAACTCGTTAAACCAAACAAAGATGCTGCTGTCTAAAATAGCACTGCTTTTGGAAGAGGAAATGATATTTGAATTTGTAATATAATATAATTGAATATAATTTAAAATATCTCAATCTAGCAGGAATGCAATATGATCCCAAATTGAAAAGAAACATGTTCCAGATATAGCTGCCTTAACAGCATCCAGCATTATTCTATGATCAAGAAAATTTATAATAAATATAAAAATATATGATTAATTTTTGATTATCATCGATTCTTTGTGAAAAATTTCTGGAATTTGGTATCGCAAATAGGAAAATGTGAATAATTATGATCTTATTGACTATTTTTGTATTTCATTGGAAACTCACTCATTAAACTAAGGAAAGGATTTTCTGAAGACACAAGCCTGATTTGAGGAAGAATTTCTTTGTTGTGAGCATTGTTGTGAACACATCTTTGACTGCCGGATATAAGAAATAGATAGTTTTCTTGTAACGCTACATTGTGTTTTGATCATTGGACATGATTATTTATTGTAGCATTGTAAAAATCACATCTAATTAATATTTCGTCATGAATATGTTATACTCTGACTGTCGGATGTGATAAATAGATTTTTCTATAATTACGCATCTAGTCATCTGATACAATCATTTATTGTGATATAAAAATCTAGTTCTTGTATAGACATACGTACTGCACTTGTATTACAGTTTATTTATCATTAAGAAAATAGAAATAGTCACAAGCAACAGCTTCTATACGCATAAATGTATATTTCGAAAAAGCATTCAGCATGTATATACATACACCTAACAAACTTACACCCACCATTATCGTGGATATGAATTCAGTTATAACTTAATATATAATCTCATATTATTAAAAAAAAGGAAAAAAAAATAATTAAATACATATTATTATTTTATTATTTAAATTTCAAATTATTCAATTTTATCAACTAAGCACCATTTGCGACTTCCTTTGAACTCATTGATTATTTTTATTTTCAAATGTTATTGAATATCATTATACATACTAACTTAATTATATCTGCAAATTTTTAGAAATAAGATAGAAGGAAAAGCTCCAAATATAAAATTTTAGCTTTGAGTCTTTATTAATTTCCGAAATATTAATAAAAAACTTTTCTTACTTCTTCATTTATTTTTCAAAACTATAAGAAAACAATCATACTTCTAAAGAATTTTTTCTTCGGGTATTATATTTAGCTTCACTATCAGAGGATATAATACTTCTTCATTTCTTTGCTGCTTATAATGCATATATCATATTTCATATGTTTAATTTCATCGAGTATACATGAAGCAATGACTAATTTATTCCAGGAAAGATTAAGATTAATAATCTTAATTATCGATCAAAATTGAAAATATGAGAAAAAAGAGTAGAAAGATCTAATTAAAAAATATATTATAAATTAATAATTCAAAAATATATATTGTTAAAAGCATGACATATAATATGGAATATCATGGTCGATAAAAATTATGGCACAAGAGATAATTATCGAAATATAATTAATGAAATATAAAAATGATTAAAGACTGAATTGATCAACTGGAATCAAAATTAACATATTGCTCTCTGTTCTTCTCGAAAATATTGTATTCTATAATAAACTTAAAATTATCATTGTATAAGTAATTCTAAATTAATATTAAATTATAATTGATGCACAAATAAAATTATCATGAAAGAACAAGAAATAAATGAATGCAACATTGGACACTGATCAGATTGGGAAAATTTTTCTTAAAAAAAAGAAAAGGATTCCTCCATTCTCTGACAGAAATTTTCTTGGAAGAAAGTTCGCTTCTTATAATATTGATGATTGATTTAGAAAAATGTTATTAAAGAACAATTAACAAAATAATATCATCTTAGAAATAATTATTGATAATAAAGGAATACCAACAAATTCTATAGAAATAAGCAGCGATGGAAAAAGTGAAAATCCAATGACAAGAAATAGTAGATGAACGAATCGTTCGTTTCGAAGAGCAAATCTAGCAAATCAATGGATCATTATTTTTTATATTTAATCCTAGAATATTTAAACAGCAGAAACGGGAAAGACAACTGCCTTTCTAAATAATAAAAATTATGTAACTATATTTGAACAGATAATTATTCTCGCTAATACTTTATTTTCAAACTCTCATTTGTCAGCATTTGCAAAGTTACATATCACTTAAATATGTGGTAAAATATCATATTTTGATAGACTTTTATCTTAAAAAGAATTCGCAATTCAAAATGATGGTGTAGACAAATGCGTGGGAAGAGATAACTAAGACTTGACTTGATTACTTTATTTAAAAGATTTGGCGCGAAGCATATTAATTTTTCTTCTTGCCGATTGTATTTCCAATCATTCATAATCAAGTTCAATTGAATTCCGTTTTAGTGCAAAAAATTTATTATCAAATTTAAATTATATTGTAGTTCAAAATTATCGTCAGCGAAGAGAGGGATCGATCTTAGCGTTGGTTGCCGAAATTGAAAAATTAATTCAAATGATTTTTATTGATTATCTCTCAGAAACGCAGGATAAATTGGATACATCTCAATTTGTTATAGCATTGATCAACGAAAAAATTAAAAATTTCTTTCTCTCAGAGATTTCGTATGTATGAGGACTACTATTACTAAAGTTCTGAAGATAGAAGCTGACCAGATTATATTTTGAGAAGAAAAAAAAATCAAAATTAAAATATAAATCCATTTTTGTTTTTGTATTACAAGATAAAAAGAAAGCAAGAAAGAAGTAATAAAGTTATATGCAACAAGGATTTCCAGAAAGATTATTATAAAAAGAAGAAAAATTAGAAATCGATGTAAAGAGGAAATCTCTGGCTTTGATTCCTGTTGTCCTCATTATATTGAAAATAAATCTATTTTTAAACTTATTGATTGTCGAGGAAAATCAACAATAAAAAAATTAAAATAATTATTAATAATAATTATTTATTAAATAATAATTATTGATACGAAATCAAGTTTAAACCTATTAAAAACGGATCATGAAAGATCATAGATTTAGAAACTGAAATTTTTTTTTTTAAACTTCGTTTAATCGATATAATTAATTAATTCGATATATTTAATTTCAATGATATATATTTAATTTCGATAAATTCAATAATATACATATAACGATATATTTAATTTTGATATTCAGCAGTTTATACTATGATATTCCATATAGTAACTGTCATATTTCTAATATATAATTCATATTAAAAGATTTGATCACATAGCTAAAAGTGAAGCGCATAATTTCCTAATCACGATTCATAATCTGCAGATATTCATAATTGAATTTCATTTCATTATGTTCTCAAGAATTTTATGTATTAGTAACAAATTTTATCATGATATTTAATAATATTGGGTTGGCAACTAAGTAATTGCGGATTTCACTCATAGATAGCTTCAGTTGAATTTTTAGGTTTGCTGGCGTAATCCAAATGTAAAACACATTTTGTTATTTGATAGTTGGCAATTCAGCTGTCAATCAGTAAAAAAAGTTTTTTGGTCGGTTGCGTAGTTTTCGTTTGGCGTTCGTTGAAAAATGGAAAATCAAAAGGAATATTATCGTCATATTTTGCTTTTTTATTTTCGCAAAGGGAAAAACGCATCGCAAGCTCACAAAAAGTTATATGCTGTTTATGGCGACGAAGCCTTAAAAGAATGGCAGTGTCAAAATTGGTTTGACAAATTTCGTTCTGGTGATTTTTCATTCAAAGACGAAAAATGCTCTGATCGTACAGTTGAAGTTGATGACGACCTAATCAAAGCAATAATCGATTCGGATCGTCACAGTACAACTCGTGAGATTACAGAGAAGCTTCATGTATCACATACATGCATTGAAAACCACTTAAAACAACTTGGCTATGTTCAAAAACTCGATACATGGGTTCCTCACGAACTGAAAGAAAAGCATTTAACGCAATGCATTAACAGCTGCGATTTACTAAAGAAACGTAATGAAAATGATCCATTTTTAAAACGACTGATAACTGGCGATGAAAAATGGGTTGTTTATAACAATATCAAGCGGAAAAGATCATGGAGCAGGCCACGTGAACCAGGTCAAACAACATCAAAAGCTGATATTCATCAAAAGAAGGTTTTGTTATCAGTTTGGTGGGATTACAAAGGAATTGTCTATTTTGAACTCTTTTGAACCACCCAACCGAACGATTAATTCTACATTGAAATTAAACAATGCAGTTGAAGAAAAGCGTCCCGAATTGACAAATCGAAAAAGTGTTGTATTCCATCATGACAATGCAAGGCCACACACATCTTTGGTCACTCGGCAAAAATTATTGGAGCTTGATTGAGATGTTTTGCCACATCTACCATATAGTCCTGACCTTGCACCATCTGATTACTTTTTGTTTCGATCTTTACAAAACTCCTTGAATGGTAAAAATTTCAATAATGATGATGATATCAAATCGTACCTGATTTAGTTTTTTGCTAATAAAAATCAGAAATTTTATGAACGTGGGATTATGATGCTGCCTGAAAGATGGCAAAAGGTCATTGATCAAAATGGGCAACACATTACAGAATAAAGTTATTTAGTTCTATGAAAAAATTGTCTTTGATTTTCTAAAAAAAATCCGCAAATTACTTAGTTGCCAACTCAATATAAAATTATGATTTATTGAATTAATATAAAATTATGATTTATTGAATTAATACAAAATTATGATTTATTCAATTAATATAAAATTGTATAAAAAAAATATTTTTTTATATAATTATAATATTTTTTGTCTAAAAAATTATTTACACTTTTATATAAAATTTGAATTACTATGTACCATATCATTTTCCAAAATTGACCTAAAAATATTTTGTCAACTTATTATGATTCTGTATATTCTATATATTCTGCATATTCATATTCTGTATATCATATTCATGTATCTTTTATAATTGTTACAACATTCGAAATTGATAAAAATTTTTGTAATAATTATTTTTTTCTATCTTTGTTTCATTTAATTTTTTTTCATTTATTTTTGAAATTGACTCTATGTTCAATTGTGTATATTATTATGTACATGTTTATATTTATCAAAAAATTTATGCGATTGCTTTATCATTTATTATCATTTCATTTTTTATCCTTATCCTTCATTTCTTATCTTCGTCTATAATACAGTATGTATATATATATATATATATATTATCCTATTAACTTTTTTCTTCGAGTTTATTTTTAATTATTTCATAAAATAAAATTTAATATGTATGATTTAATTTATAATTATAGATACATGATAATTATATAGTATAAATACTATATTCATTTTTAAATATATAAAATTAATAAATATATACATATACAGAATTGATTGTAAAACAAATATATATATATAGAATATATAAAATTATAAAAATATATTTTTTATTTTTATTTTCTTATATTCTAGATTTCCTTTAATAACTATTTGAGTATAAATAAAAATAAATATAAAAACTTTTTATTTATAAATATTACTTTTATAAAAAAAATTAATTTTCGCGTTTTACAAGTTATTTCGAGGAATATGCAGAAAACTAAAAAGTAAATTGTTGAAGAAGCAAAAATACATACAAATTTAAAAAATGTTTGTAATATAACAAAGCAATATATATATACAACAAAACATATTAAATGAAAAAATTATATTTCTAAGATTTAACGAAAGAAAAACTATGTTTAAATCGATGTTGATTATTATAGGAAATAATTTTGTATATCAAGCATGTGAATAAACACATTAAATAGATAAATAATTAAATAAATATACACTTCGTATTAAAAAGAGTGATTTTATTTTTTAGAAAAAAAATGTTATTATCACAAAAGTTATTTACAGCAATTTTTTAATTGAAAAAGATATGAAAATTTTAAAATAGCTAATTCATTCATCATTAACCTAATATTATTAAAAATATTTTGTAACTTAAGAAATACTTAAAATAAGTTAAAACAACTCAATAACATTAATAAATTAAAAGAAAATATAATAAAAAAAAATGCATTATCTAAATAATATTAGAATTGACATTTTTTTATATACTCTTTATTATATATTAACTCTTTTATTATATATTTTATAAAATTTAAAAATTTCATATACTCATTTCCACTATTATATGCAAATAAAATTTTTTTTTTTTAATTTTTTTCTTTGAAATATATAAATAGATAGAATTATGTTTTTAATTCATGTAATTAAAATTATATATGTAACTAAAAATGAATATTTTGAATTTTGAAATGAATTATTTAATGAAATAATTTTCAAAAACAGAAAATAGAAAAGTTTTTTCTGATATTTTTTGATTTTTAAAATCAAATCTAAAACTTTTTTTGTATATGTATATAATATTCTTCGTTGTATATATATAATTGTATATATATATATAATATTCTTTGTAAGTTAACTATCCAAATTTAATGATAGTTAATTAATGATTTTAGATTATAAAAATTAATGTTATGTATGATAATAGCTATCTAAATAATGATTTTATTTAAAAAAAATGCAAAAGAAGATCTTTTACATTTATTAGAAGCAATTTATTAGAAAAATTTAAAAAATTTTTAAATGATCAACATATAAACTTAATTTAATTTAAGATAGAAAAGCACATAATTTTTTGCAATAATTGCAAGTTTATAATATTTATATATTTCATTTTATGTCTTAATTTATGTATTAGCTAATAATAGAATTATTATTATCATTAAAAACTATTCAAACATAGAAATATAAAATAATAATATATACATAAATATTATATAAAAATTAATTAAAAAAATAATACTAAATATAATATTTTATGTTTTATTTAATTTCAAAAAAATATTATCTGAAAAATAATTGAATATATACAATTATTTAGATAAAAAATTATTTGTATATACAAATTAATTAGTAATAAAATTACAACGAAAATATAATTTCTAATGTAATTCTAAAATTATAGAATAATGAAAATATAAGATGTCATATGACTTTAACATGTTAATTATAATTTTAATTTTAATTTTTTAACTTTTGTAAAAAGATTATTTGTAATTCAATATTAAAATATAATATGCACATTTTTATAAATCAATTGATTAAAATATTAAAAGATGAGGATATGTTTTCAAAGATTTAGTTTTCAAATTAGATTAATTTAATGTGGAATAATTAAAAAAATTTTTGGTATTAAAGAAATAAAAATGTAATTTTAAAGATGAGAAACGAAAAATTATAAAAAAAAACTTATACATAAAATATAAATATAGAAATGATAGTGACAAGCGTACCTTTATCCTAGATACAGCTTCTTCTGCTTGGCACATGCGTGTAGATTTGGTAGGTTCTCCTTCACAAACAAGTTGAGTAGATCCCAGGTATCGCGCTCGAAACAACACTCCTTCAATTAAGACTGAAGAATCATTGAGAAGAGCTGAAATATTCACAGAAATTTATCAATTAAACTTTTTATATGATTCATTATTCAAATTATTTACAAAATTTGTTTTATATTACAAAAATAGTAAAAAAATTTTAAAATTAAAACTTGAAGAAATTTAATTGAAAATATGTGAATTGGAATAGATATATAGAATAATTCATCAGATACTATTATTAATTTTTATCGTTATTATTATCTATAAAAAATGTTTCACGTGGAATTGAATAACTTCAGAAAAAATATATTTTGGTGATAATAATTCTTTTGTAAATGGAAAGATGTAAAGATCATTAACATTTTTAACAGGATATATTTTTTATTATATCAGTTATAACTTGATATTTTCTATAAAAAAAAAAATATTAACATTTTTATGAATGAAAAATAAAATATTAATTAATATTAAGTATTTATATATATAAAATATGTTCAACCATTAGTTTAAGAGATATTTTAAATTTTGTAAAATTTACTATATAAAAGTTAAGAAGTACGCGAAATGATATTCTACTATTCATGTTTTTCTAGGTAATACTAAATTTCTTTTTCATAGTTCACATAGTAAATTTTACAAATTTCTAGAATGATTTTTATTCTTTATTTTTTTTAATAGAAAATATCAAGTTATATCAAATAATGCAATAAAAAAATATAATCTCATTTAAAAGAATATTAATGACTTTCGTATATTATTTATGCTTAAAAAAACTTCATAATATTAGAGTATCTCTTTTTTTAAATCATTCAATTCTATCTAAAAAAATTTTCATTATCAATAATAAAATGAGATGATAATATTTGATAATATATATAATAATATTTGACATCCTGTATAAAATTTTTTTATTATTATTAATACAATAGAATCTCGATCATTCAAATTAATTTTTCAAAATCAACAAATAATTGAATTTTTCGAATAATTGAATAATTCATATGATTATATATGAAAAATTATAATTTTTTATATATTATTTTTTATTTATGCGTATTTATTCATATTTATATATTTTTATTTATTCATATTACATATATATATTTTATTTATGATTTTTGTTTTCCTAATCTTATTAAATTGCTAAATTGTACAATTTTTCAAAGTTAATAATATTTTCACGAAAATATTTTTTGTTTTATACTAATGACTATCTCTGATGTAATGAATACTTTAGAATACGCGAGAATATAATTTAGGTATTATCTTCAGGTATTATATTTTGCATTATTCTCTTCGTTAGAAATCTTTCAATATTCTTTAATTCTTTCAATAATTTTGTTCATCATTTATATCATTGTTCAAGCTACATCACTTTTATTATAATTTGTATATCTTAATATTTATATTCATAAAATTTTATAGAAATAATCAGATAATTAAGATTTAAATTATAATTGAGGTTCTATTATATATATAGTTTATATATTATTATAACTATATATTATCCTTTTTTATATTATAACTTATTATAACTAATTATAAACTATATATAACTATATATAGTTTATATATATTTATTATATAACTATTGCCACTTACCACGTACATCCAGCAGGAATGCAGCGAATGAAAAACAAATTTTTTAGATATTAGTATCATGAGTTAAAACGAATGATGATAGATATTAAATATCTAATGTCTATATTAACAATATTTTTAAAACTAACAGATAAGATCGTTAACTACAAAAAAATTAAAGAAGATTGAATGAAAGATATTAAAATTCTAACGTATTTTATATATATATATATATATATATATATATATATATATATATTATAAATAAATTGATCAATATCTGTTTTATAAGAAATACATTATATCCCAAACGTAAAAATTATTCTATTTAACAAACTATACTAAGTAAAATTATATATTGTTTAAAATGTGTTATTATATTTTGTATTATTGTTATTATTTTTATTTCTTTTATGATATTGACTAATGAGTATTCTATAAATATTTATTTTTCTTTAATAATTTATCTCCAATTCCGATTTCCAAAACTATTATGTTGTTATGAATGCTTTAGAATACATAAAAATATTTATATAATATTATTTGAAAGAATATTGTTTTCTACATTGTTCTCTTCTTTACAAGAGAATAAAAATTTCAAATTTGTATTTATGAATAGAAAAATTTTTTATATTCTGATTTTAATTATTTATTATATTCGCGAAAAGAAATAAAAAGTAAAATAAAAAAAATTAAAAAAGTTTAATTTTTACAATCGAAATTAATTTAATATCTCATATTTTTAGAATTAATTTTACAATTAAAAAGAACGAATAAAGATTAGATTCAATATTATAAATTTAAAATTATAAAAAAATATACTTATAAATTTTATGATTTATAAAATTTATGAATTATAAATTTTAAATTATATTAATATACTAATATAATGATTATATTTATGATCATTGTAAATTATATTGAAAATATTGAATAATTAAAATATATTAGATTGTGATAATTTGAATATTTAATATTAAATGTTACTTTGTAACTTCTCAAAATTATATATCAAATCAAAATATATCAAAATTTCATGTTAATTTAAATTACTATTACAATAATATTAATTATTTTATTACTTTATTTTGATATTTGTTAATTTATAAATAAAGTAGAATAGAAAATAACATAATATTATTTTTTTCTACTAATTTAAAAAAAATTCTAAATATCAAACAATAGAGATACCATTGTATTATTTAAATCTTAAATTTTAATTAAATATAAAATAAATGATTTTTATTGAAATTTTAAATTATGTATTTAAGAAATATAATAAATTATATATTAAATATCAACACAAGATTATTATATTTTATATTTAATATTTAATATTAAATATAAAATATAATATATAATAAAATAAATATATAATAAATATATAATAAAGTAAAAATTTTTGTAATTCAAATGAAAAAAAAAATTTTTTTAATAACATTTATGTCTTTATGTATTTATATGATATATATAATTATTTATATATGCAAATATTTTCTTCTAAAAATAATGAAAGAACTCTTATTTACTAATATGATATTAAAAATTATTTTAACATCAATATTAAAATAAATAAATATTATTCAACAATCAATAGATATTATGTAACAATCATTTTAAATAATTTTTGTCTTTTTTATATAGTTGAAAAATTATAATAAAAAAACACTTTCTAGAGATTAATAATTATAATTATTTCGATTCGTTTAATTGATTTTATATTTTATAATTTTATAAAATATTCCACAATTTTCTTTAATTATGATTATTATGTTCGATTCAATGAATTAAATTTTATATTTAGAATTTATATAGATAGGAAACAATAAAGTGTATAATATGCTAGAGTATCACATATTTTCATAAATATTTAATGATATATTTTGTAATTATGCATCGAGATTAGATAAAAATGTTGCATATTTTTTGCTATTTTGAATATATTATCGATGGAAAAATCAATAATTTTATTATTCAAAATATTATATCAAACATTTATTGTCTATTGTTTTTGTTTTTGTCTGTTTTTTTATCTTAATTAAAATTTTCTATGATTCATGTAATACATATTTCTATACAATGTAAATTACTTTGTCTATTATTGGTAAATAATGACTCATAAAAGAATATTTTTCTGATAAATATTTCATCACTCTTAAATCTATGTTTATATATATGTAACAAAATATGACATTTTGAAAATATCTGTTATGAATATCTGCTATCTTAATGAATAAATGGACGAACGAAATGCATGAAATATGAAACACTTCTTTCATTTGAAACATATAGTCAACATTTCATAGTAATTCAATATATTTTAATATTCAATACTAATATCGTTCTATTTGATATTAATGGATACAGATTTCCAGCAATAATACCAACTTTTTATACATTTTCTTCGTATTATATGTTTTTATTTTTCATGTTTCTTATTTTCAATATTTTTTATATTGATAAAGTTTATGTGAATATAAGAAAGAAGAAATAGATGTTTCTGATTAATTGTCCTTTGTATATTTCATATAGCTTCTTTTAAACATTAATTTGATCATATATATACATATATATATATATATATATATATATATATATAATGTGCTAATAAAAAATACATATATTATAATAAAAAATTAATGAGTGATGTAACAAATTTTTTAGAAAATAATCATAAAGAAAAAATCTATATATTAATACCATATTATTTTTCTAAAATCATTCAAACAATGTTTGAAACTTTTTTCATATTGTTAAAAATTCATAATTTTATAAATTTTATGTAATAAATCCATAACATTAGCGGGTATATATATATATATGTATATATTCTCACATTAGAAATTTATTTCTGTGTTTTAATGTTTATCTGGATGAAAAAATTCTATTTTTGTGTCAAAATTCAAGAATTTTTATAATATAATAATTTTATTTTTTATTATTTTTTTTGGTAAAATCTAATCGAATATTAATGTTTTTCTTTAACAATATCAGATTTTTTCTTTTTGAAAGATTTATAAATTTTTTTAGATATTTTTTCAATTATTCATTTATTAATTTTTTTATATTCCTTAATAATAATTCAATATCAATTTTTTCATTATTTATAATATAATGAATAAAATTTTATTTATCTCAACATGTTAAATAAAATTCTTGATTAAAAAGTTTTAGGATCTTTTATTTTAGTTAAAAATTTTTTAAAATCTTTTATATATATATATATATATATATATATATTTAAAAATAATAGAATGATTTACAGTATACATTTTCAATTATTTTTTATAAAATCATGATAAAACATTATCATATAAAAGAAAATATAAATTTTTTCCCTTATATATATTTATGTATAATAAATTTTTGAATCTAGAATATTGATTATGTGATAGATTGTAATATTCTATAATAAAAGAACTTCACATAAAAAATTTTTGATAATAATAATACAATAAATGCAATGATTCTATGAATTTTTAAATGAAATGTTATATAATCATTATATATCATTGAAAATCGTACAATTTGTGATAATTTCAAGATGTTATAACTGCATAAATAATAAATTATGTAGATTTCAAAATCATCATTAAAATTCAGAAACAGTTATTTTTGTATTTAAAAGGATATTAATATTACTTTTATTTTTTATTGTTTGAACAATTTTATACAGCTAAACATTTTATCTAATAACAATTTAAAGTACTTATTAATTCGTTAATTAAGAGTTATTGAAAATATATAAATTATATATGTATTTTTTTATTATTTTGATATTTAGAATCCACTTTTCAAAGAGACACATATTTTTATAAATATTTATATATATTTTTATAAAATATTTTTCAAAAAATATAAATAAATAAATTTTTTCATCTTGTTTTTGATATATCTCATTATGTACTATTGATTTTGTGCACTTCATTCCATGCTATTGAACTTTATTTTATATGTATATATATTCAAACATACAATAAAAATTATTTACTTTCAACAATAAAAATATAATACTTATATTATTCATATATATGTAATAATGTATCTATATTCTATGTCTGTTACTTATTAGAATGTATACTTTACTGGAGAGAAGATTTTATTTTTTTTTTTTTTATTTATAGAATTATATGATTTAATTCATATAAATGAGTTTTAATAAGTTTTCTAAAAATTATTTACTCGAATATCTTTAAAAATAAAATTTAAAAAAATTAAGACGAGAGAAATTAAGTTTTGAAAATAAAATTTTTTAAAAATTTATAAAACACAAAAAACGATAAAATTTCAAATTTAATTTTTTTCTATATTTTTTTTCTACTTCATATAATGTAATTTTTCCATACTTTTAGTAAATATTTTTATGATACTTTTCAAATTCATATAATGAAAATATGAATTATTAAGCTTTTATTTCTAAAGCTGTTTTCTGTTGGAAATTGCTTTGAGTAATTGTATATTATAAGAGAGACAACTCTGACATCTTGATCTAGATATATATTATCAAGGATATCATCTTAAAGAACTTTTTCTTATAATTTAATTGATAAATATTTATGTTCATTAAAAATTTATTAGAAAATAAATAAGTAAATAAAAAATAAAACAATTTTTATATTAATTTGTAATTTTTATATAAGAATAAGATC